>NC_133797.1:42299016-42366516 GCF_043250625.1 Sebastes fasciatus
ATTTAAACACACATTAAAGTTTCAGACGCCACAACATAAAACAAATGCAAAATAAGTACATAGCATAATCAAATTAGAACCAAGTGTGTGAAGCCAACGTTAAAGTGAAAACATTCAGAAACACAGACAGCTCCCGGTTGACTCTGCTTCCAGGTCTTTCATTAATGTTTTAAATTCATCAAAAGTAATCCGATTTCCCAGTTTCAACTTAGCTCGCAGTGTATTCCAGGAGAAGGGAGCGGAATAGCTAAAGGCCATCTTGATGCTGCTACTATTAATATCAAGTCCCAATACCGATACCGATCCGATACGTGGGCTGTGGGTATCGGCCGATACCGAGTACCGATCCGATACCGGCGTTTAATGAATACACTGAATGCTTCACTGTGTGGAAGCGACTGTTCTTAAGGCGACATCAGGCTGGACTTAAACATGGCTCTCTTAACTTTGTAAAACAAAATGTGGTATCTACAGTTTCAGTCTAATGATGGCACCAAAGAGAAGATGAAATGTAAAGCCAGTGTGGCCACTAGTTGTAGAGGTACAGTCGGTTAGTCACAGACAACCAGACAGAGAAACATGAGATGAGAACAATAGGATAAGAGTGTGTCTGTGTTGCAGGTCTGGTGGTTCAGGGCTCCAACGGAGAGTACCCGTTCCTCACGGAGGAGGAGCGGGTGGAGGTGGTGAAGACGGTCAGGAGGTCGCTGGCGACGGACAAAGTGCTGATGGCCGGATCAGGATGTGAATGTAGGTCTCACCGTGTGTGTGTGTGTGTGTGTGTGTGTCATTTCACGCGTCTCTCTCAGCGTACGTACACAGAAATAGAATAACTTCTAGAGACGAGGACAACAAAGCTGGACAAATAAAGGAGAGGGACAAGCAGTGAAGAAGAAAAGGTGTTTACATAAATATTATACAGTTTGAATATTAATAAAAAGCACCAAAGACCAACAATACAATAAAAATAAAACATCTATATACGAGTCAAGGGTTCTACAATACTTTTTTTTCAGACATTTTTCAGATCTTTTTTTTTCGGAAATTTTTTCAGATCTTTTTTTTCATACTTTTTTTTTTTTCAGACGTTTTTCAGATTTTTTTTTTCGCACATTTTTTGGATCTTCTTTTTCGGATATTTTTTTATATCTTTTTTTTCGGACATTTTTTTTAATCTTTTTTTTTATATCTTCTTTTTTATATCTTTTTTTACGGACAGTTTTTCAGATCTTTTTTTTCGGCCATTTTTTAAAATCTTTTTTTTAAGATCTTTTTTTTATATATTTTTTTTCGGACAGTTTTTTCAGATCTTTTTTTTTTCAGACGTTTTTCAGATCTTTTTTTTCTGACATTTTTTTAGATCTCCTTTTCGGATCTTTTTTTAGATCTTTTTTTTCTGACATTTTTTTTCGGACTATTTTTGTCCGACATTTTTTCAGACTTTTTTTTCAGAATTGTTTTCATACATTTTTTCGGATATGTTTTAAGGTCTTTTTTTCAGACTTTTTTTAAAATCTTTTTTTTTAAGATCTTTTTATTTAGATCTTTATTTCAGAATTTTTTCAGATCTTTTTTTTTCGGATAATTTTTTAAATCTTTTTTTTCGGACATTTTTTTAGATCTATTTTTCAGATCTTTTTTTTCATTCACATATCTGGAGGTCAAACATTTTTCAGACTTTTTTTCGAATATTTTTTTGATCTTTTTTTTCAGACTTTTTTCAGACATTTTTCATAAAGATTCTGACTTTCACCAATGTTTACTTATTTTATTCGGTAAGAACAGAATGTGCACACACTCAAGAGCAAACTTACATTGTTACATCGTTATTGGTTATTGAACCTTATTAATTTTTACAGTGTTATGAGATTATAGGATTTAAATTAAAATAATGTTTTTTTTATCATTTAATACGTTTTAATAATTGCCATTATTTTACAAGCACTATAGCTTTTAAAATAAAAAAAACCCTACTCTAGCATTTCAATTCACATCCAATCCAAATGTATTTATAAAGCACATTTAAAAACAATTAAACATCAAAACAACACAATAAAACACTCAGACCAACTTGAAACCAACAGGACATTAAAATAATAACAGCGTTGAGACCAATAGGAAAGAAAAAAAGGATTAAAATAATCAACTCTCATGCTGAGCCAAAAGCCATTAAGGAATAAAAGTGCGTTTTGAGGTTTGATTTATAAACAGGCCGTGTCGGGGATGGCCCAACATGTGGAGGCGGAGCGTTCCAGAGCGTTCCAGAGCTTTGGAGCTGCATCATGTATGTTAATTAGTGATTGATCATGTTATTTATAGGCCAAACCATTTATTTTTTTACTTCGTCAGTTGTGTAACTTCTCCGGATAATAGTAATCGCATCCCATGCATCTTATTTTTGGTGTCATTATTAGTTCTGTCACAGTTAACGCAAATTTGTTTTAACGCCACTTATTTCTTTATCGCATTAATGCAACATTTTAATTGTGATTTTTAGGTTGTTATCAGGTTCAGTTTTAAAGCTAGAGTGAAGATACTGGTATCAAATGAAACTATGGAACCTGATGAATCCATCAGTACCAACCATGTCAGACTAGCTGGTCATGAAGGAGGTTAAATAACGCTCCAAACTTACACTCAATTTTGGAGAGGAAAAACTGCCATGTCCATGTTCAAAGGGGTCCCTTGACCTCTGACCTCCAGATCAGTGAATGTAAATGGGTTCTATGGGTACCCACGAGTCTCCCCTTTACAGACATGCCCACTTTATGATAATCACATGCAGTTTGGGGCAAGTCATAGTCCAGTCAGCACACTGACACACTGACAGCTGTTGTTGCCTGTTGGGCTGCAGTTTGCCATGTTATGATTGGAGCATATTGTTTTATGCTAAATGCAGTACCTGTGAGGGTTTCTGGACAATATCTGTCATTGATCTGTGTTGTTAATTGATTTACAATAATAAATATATACATACATTTACATACAGCAGCATATTTATCCACTCCCATGTTTTTTATAATTTTTTTCATTAATTTTTATTTAATTTGATTAAATACTTGACTAATCTCCCTTACGGTTCATTTTGAACAGATAAAAAATGTGTGATTCATTTATGATTAATAGCGATGTCAGCCATAAAAAAATCATTTTCTGCCATGTTTTTAGGAATAAATGTTTATATAAATCGGGCTCTGAATGATTTATGAACAAACGCCTCTGTGGAAACCTTCAGAACATAGAGAGGAATGAAACTGGAGAGTCTGGTGGATGTAAGAGCTGCTGAAGTGGAGATCTCTGGATCAGCGTCTGAGAAAAAGCTAATTCAGAGAAAACGGCCTTTAAATATATGGATTATTATATTGCATAAAGACACTAAAGGTGAATATGGTGAAATGTGTTAACTAATAGATATCACCATGACATTTCTTTGCATTACAAGTTGTCTGCAATGTTATGTTTAAATATGCAAATGGGGCATTATCTAACGCTAACTGTTGGTGAATTTAGGAGAAATCTGCAGATACAAATAAATAAAACAAACACCTGAATGTGTATTTAGGATGTTTTCTTTCCTCTAGTCTGAAAGAAGACGTCTTATTGAAGCTAAAAAGCCCCAAAACTCAAAATAAAACCATGTTTTTTCCTTAAGAACGAACTTGGGCAGATATTAGTGAACGTGTCTTTCACTTTTTCTGCTTTAATAACGTTTCCTGTTTATTCAGAGACACAAACGTTTACATTTTTAAAAGATGAATTAAAAAGACGGACTCTGTCGACAGTGTGTGTGTGTGTGTGTGTGTGTGTTCAACTCTACACATGTTTACAATAAAGATCTTAAGCGACCTTGATTTTAATCTCATTATGATGTCATTAATTCTTACGGGCTGATAATTGAAGTCAGACGGAGTCGGTGAGAGTTTGATTGGCCGTTCGGTCCGATAATGAACATCCAGAGAGAGAGAGAGAGAGAGATGTGCATTAACTCGCCCTATACTTCCCTTTTTCTTCCTTCCATTCACTGACGATATAAAAACCTCCCGCGCTCTCACTGCATTAATTATTTCACAGATGTTTAAGCAATAACATCTGTTATCTTGGAAAGACCACATTGAATTTGTCTGTAAAAAGACAAAACAAAGAATTTACTTTCTCCGCCGCCTCAGGTCTTTTGGGGCGGGTAAACAAATTCTTCTATTGTTTTTTACTTCTGCGATTATGAGTGTCCTGCAGTATTGTTATACTACATGGTACAATAATTTGTCAACTACTTTAAAGTCAAAACTGCTCCCAACAAATGAAAATCTGCTCAAAGATAGTAGGTCAACCCCTTGAGAAACTCTATGAATCAGCCTATCATAATAACATCGTAAGGCTGGCTAACAACATCGTCTCTAACCCCAATCATGTTCTGAACAGTGAATATCAACTGTTACCATCGAATCGGAGATACAGGGTTCCACGATTTAATAAGGTTAGACTGAAGCACTCTTTTTTGCATCAGTCAATCCTTAAACTAAATATGGAGCCTAATCCCAGATCAAATGTGCGTTAAAGGGCCCTGAATATTGTCTTCTGTGATTGTAATGTTTAAATGTTTGTATCCTGGTTTATTGTCTTTGTCCTTTCTGTGATGTTGCAAACGGAGCTGCTGTTATGCAAAACAAATTTCAGACCTGTCTGACAATAAAGTATAAAGTATAAAGTAAAGTAAAGTAATAATAAATTCCAGGGACATATTTGTTACATAAATTGTCGGAGGAGAAAGAAGACACATGTATGTGTGTTGAGGTGATGGAGAATGAATGGAGGCCGTATGTGAGGTCACACACACACACACACACACATATATATATATATACATATGTATATACATATGTATATACATATGTATATATATATATATATACATATGTATATATATATATATATGGCCTCCGTTGTGTTAACATGTCCGAAGTTTATTGAAAAATAAATAACCAATTCAAGGACATGGAGGAGAAATCTAACCTGCTTTACTTCTATTACACCTAAAACAACGAGCTTCTGATAGTCTGGACTTTTTAATTTAGTTTAATTTTAGTTTTCAGAGTGTTTGTTTTATTTTGTTTTTCATAAAGTTAAATTTTTTCTATATTTAGTTAGTTTGTTTTTGTTAGGGATGCACAATTAATCGAATATTAATTTATGATTTTGGCTTCCCACAATTAAATGAACATGATTGCCTGCGATATTGACGTTTAAAATGCTCGTTCTGCTCAGAGAAACATCTGCTGCAGATCAAATCAAACGCCTCCTAAACTAACGGCCAGCCAGCTGCTGATCCAGATGTTCTGGCTTCACTTTTGGGTATACACATTATCTATACAACCAATGTGTTTATGATTATTATTAGTATTAGTATTGTCGGACCCATCTCACATCCTCCACTCTGAGTCTGAGCTCTTACCGGTTCACAAACTGAACCGTTTTAACAACTCGTTTGTGAACACACCTCCAAATTCAAAATTTGTAATTTTAAATAATGTATCTTGAGGCTGAGGGTTGTGCAGTAGCGTCATGGTATTCTTCTTATTTTTATCCTCTATGTATTCTGTTTTTATACATATTAGATCTTATGCAATATGAGTAATGTGCGATATCATTTATGTTGTTTGTGGTTTGCATTGTTTGTTTTTCTCAGTTTTCGTGTGGATTGTTGTTTGTTTCTATTTATTGATGCGGCTGTGGAGGCAGCTGATGGTGAGCAGGACTGAGTCCAAAACTCATTTCCCCAAGGGGACAATAGAGCGCATCACACCGCACCGCACAGCACCGCACAGCACCGCACAGCACCGCACAGCACCGCACAGCACAGCACCGCACAGCACCGCACAGCACCGCACAGCACCGCACAGCACAGCACCGCACAGCACAGCACCGCACAGCACAGCACAGCACAGCACCGCACAGCACAGCACAGCACAGCACAGCACAGCACAGCACCGCACAGCACCGCACAGCACAGCACAGCACCGCACAGCACAGCACCGCACAGCACAGCACCGCACAGCACCGCACAGCACAGCACAGCACCGCACAGCACAGCACCGCACAGCACAGCACCGCACAGCACAGCACAGCACAGCACAGCACAGCACAGCACAGCACCGCACAGCACAGCACCGCACAGCACAGCACAGCACAGCACCGCACAGCACCGCACAGCACAGCACAGCACAGCACCGCACAGCACCGCACAGCACAGCACCGCACCGCACCGCACCGCACCGCACCGCACAGCACCGCACAGCACAGCACCGCACAGCACCGCACAGCACAGCACAGCACAGCACAGCACAGCACAGCACAGCACAGCACAGCACAGCACAGCACAGCACTGCATCGCAGCGCACCGCATCATTTTTTGCTCTTGAATGCACCAGATTGATGCATTTAACTGAGCTGATAAAGGAAGGTGAACATCCTCTCAAGATCATGCCGATTGAGGAAGGGCTTTACTATAGCCAGAAGACGAAGCTGGAAAAAGCTCGTTTTAACAACACAGTAAATCTGTTTATCACATTTCAAACAGCTGTCAGATGTCCGTCCCCCCCCCCCCCCCCCACCCCTCCCCTCCCTCCCTAATTATTACAGTTGGTCTGAAATAAGAAGCCAGAGCACCAAAAGCTTGAGACTGCAGCATTAGTCGTGCACGAAGTACCAAACATGATGGTGATAAATGATGTCATGATGATGGTGGTGATCTCAGTGTTTTCATTGTGGTCATAATGGTGCAGCCCTAGGGCCAGGTATGATATATATTATAACAAGTCTGTAGCTATATCTGCAAACAAAGTAGAACAGAACTGAGAACGGCCGTAATCTTTCATATTTATCTTCCTGCTGCTTTAGTGAAGCGTTCGCTGCATCTGCTGGAAGCTCGAGTCTGTTCAGTTTCTGTGATTCAACGTCACAAGAGTTAACGGAGATTTATGCCGCCTCCTTTTTTTTAGGCAGCGATATATTAGAGTTAGATTTAAGATTAAACAAATAAATACATTTATGTTCATGGCATTACATTTTTAGTACTTTTTTTTACCCCAATATGGTTTCAGTTAACTCAACACTTATCATGCACGACTGTCAGGATCTAGTGACAGTAGTGAATATAGTCTGTTCTGGTTGTACGCAAAACAAAAACTCAATACATATGAAGATAAATAGATTGTATAGAAATGCATTTAACAGAAGGGAACCAACCTGCTGCAGCTGTGAGTGACTTCCTTTAACTCTCTGTCTTATTGAAAGCTTTCTAACAGACGTGTTGTGCAGATATTAAAGATTAAAGCTGAGTAGTAAAGTTTCTTTTATTTCTTCTGTTCAGCCACGAGAGCCACCGTGCAGCTCACGGAGAGGATGGCGGCGGCCGGAGCCGACGTCGTCCTCGTGGTGACGCCCTGCTTCTATAAGGGCAAGATGGACGGCCGCGCTCTGATCCAGCACTTCACAAAGGTCAGCACCATGCATTCCCTAATCCTAACCCTGACCCTATAACCTGAACCTAGACCTGGTTCTAACCTTAACCTAGACCTGGTTCTAACCTTAACCTAGACCTGGTTCTAACCTTAACCTAGACCTAGTTCTAACCTTAACCTAGACCTGGTTCTAACCTTAACCTAGACCTGGTTCTAACCTTAACCTAGACCTGGTTCTAACCTTAACCTAGACCTGGTTCTAACCTTAACCTAGACCTGACCCTAAAACCTAGACCTGACCCTAACCTTAACCTAGACCTGGTTCTAACCTTAACCTAGACCTGACCCTAACCTTAACCTAGACCTGGTTCTAACCTTAACCTAGACCTGACCCTAAAACCTAGACCTGACCCTAACCTTAACCTAGACCTGGTTCTAACCTTAACCTAGACCTGACCCTAACCTTAACCTAGACCTGGTTCTAACCTTAACCTAGACCTGGTTCTAACCTTAACCTAGACCTGGTTCTAACCTGAACCTAGACCTGGTTCTAACCTTAACCTAGACCTGACCCTAACCTTAACCTAGACCTGGTTCTAACCTGAACCTAGACCTGACCCTAACCTTAACCTAGACCTGGTTCTAACCTTAACCTAGACCTGGTTCTAACCTGAACCTAGACCTGACCCTAACCTTAACCTAGACCTGGTTCTAACCTTAAACCCTAAAAGCTAAAGCCCAGTTTGAACCCCCCTACAGCTGTTTGAATGAACGAGGCCGGGCCAGAATGTTCTGTTGTAACATGTTTAAGGGGGGGGGGGGGGGGGGAGTTCTGGGATTCAGACCTGCTCCTCACGTCTCTGCGTCTCCCCCCCCCCCCGTCAGGTGGCGGACAGCAGCCCGGTGCCGGTGGTTCTGTACAGCGTGCCGGCCAACACGGGGCTGGAGCTGCCGCTGGACGCCGTGGTGCAGCTGTCTCAGCACCCAAACATCCTGGGCCTTAAGGACAGCGGAGGAGACGTAAGAAACACTTCTTATTCTATCATGTGATCGGTGAGTCCTGATCAGCTGATCAGCTGTCAATGTGTGAAACCCAAAGTGTTTCATCCTTTACTGGATGTGTAGTGTTTACCACATAGACTCAGATGAAGCAGATATATCCATTCTGGTGTTAAAACATCTGTTTAGAAAGCGTACAAAGGAAATCACGATACATAGATGAATCTATTTTTTCCCCCTCATGTTTCTACAGAATGGACAAACCTAACTCTGGCTGTAGAAAGAGCCTTTAAGTGTTTTGACGTTACCTGCCTACGTTACAGTTCCAATGCTGATTTGATGTTGCATTGCAGTAGAACTGTTAGTAAAGTAGCTGCTGTAGAGAAGAAGAGACTGGTGACTGTCGAAGAACCTAAAACTAAAGTGTGTGTACTTTTATCCTTCAGGGTTGATTGCAGGGTTAAAGAAAAAGAACAGTTTGCTCTTGTCGAGCCCTTAACACCTTTTCCGTCTGTGTGGGAAGTGTTTGCAAGAAGTTGCAAATGGATTTCTGATTTGGGAAATAACATGTTTGTCCACTTGCTGGGAGACAGCAGCGTGGGCGTAGTTCAAGCACAGAGCGGCCCCGCTCAATAGTAGGCGTGAAGAGGCCAAACACAGAAAACAAGAGGTGACGGGTCAATCTGAGGAAGGCAGACCAAGTTACACAGAGATTATTCAGAACATCAGCCAGCTCCTGCTGTTGGGCTGATTACTTTATCCAAACTCTCCTATAGATTCTTAGTGTGCACGCTCTGAGCTCTGAGCTGGAGCTGAAGCTATCAGCAGCCTCTCACTGCCTGATCACCATGATTGATCTAAAACAACATGTGATTGGTTGTTCTGTCTTCTCACTGCTCGTGTTTCTGTGACAGCAGGCGCCTGCTGGTCATGCAACTTAGGTCCTGTTCACACCTGGTATTAACATGCGTCCTCAGTGATCTGATCAGAAGTGGACAGCTCTGAGTACAGGTGTGGACGCACTCAAGATGCATTGAGGACGCATTGAGATCGGATTCTTTCAGACCACATTCAGAGGTGGTCCGGGCCACATATGATCACATTCTTTTAGCAGTGTGTAGTGAATGCGTCCCGGGCCACATTACGGACCGCCTACTCATCTGACGTCCAGCTGGGATCCGCAGGATCACCGCGTCCCTCAGGTGAATAAACAGGCAGACACGGGCGCTTGTCAGAATGGAAACGGCCTCTGTGCTCTACTGGATGTAGACTAGGCACCCGAAGTGCGTTATTATCATCCTGTCGGAGATGTGTCTGTGTTTTTGTTCCGCTGCTTTGTGCGGAGCTGACACCCGACCGCCTGTTCTCTGTCCTCCCGGCTCTCTGGAGCTCTGTACCCCTACAGGCTGTTGTCTGGCAAAAGCAGCGGTGCTGGCGGTGTGGAGGTCCCCGGGGACCGCCGGGACAATAACCTTTTATTTTGATGTTAATACCATGTACCAGAATTAACGAATATGTAGGATATTACTACTGACATTCATGTCGTCACAGCGTCTGCTGTATCAGCCGCGTGTTGACTACGTGTTTATCTGCATATAGAGCGGGGGGGAAGTGAGATCGGATCACAAGTGGTCACTGGAGACGCATTCTAATGCCAGGTGTGAACAGACGTACTTAAAGCTGTCCACTTGTGATTGGATCACTGAGGACGCATGTTAACACCAGGTCTGAACACGGCCTCAGTTATTCAGTATGTGACTAAATGCCATCAGAGTTGATTAAATCTGCTGTATTTAACTGAACTTCTGCGTTCACTATAGCTCCGTTATATCTGTAGGCTACATGTAGGTAGGTTAGACCTGTTTATATCTCATATATAGATATATATATAAACACTGGAATATACACCTGAATACAAATATTTGGGATTTACACTGTAAACCTTGGCAGGTTCCTCTTGAAGAGCATTAAGGTCTGTTGTCAACAACCCTTTATTAATCCCAGCGGGATATTGTACCGTTACAGAAGTTTAGAGCACAAAAACTATACAGGACAATACTGATCAACAAGAAGTTCAATAAGTGTGATTTTCTGTACGTACAGTATGTGTGTAATGTTGTGCAGTGAACCAGGTAGAAATAGTGCAAGTTGTGGAAAGATTTAATGCAAATATAATGTTAAGTTTTAGTTCCGTTATGAATCAGATAATTAAAAGATGTAAGGGGTGAGATTTATTTAATTAAGGCTGCATAATTAATCTAAATTTTATTGAAATCTCAACATGATGTACCGGAATTTTCAAATCGCATGAGGTGCATATATTAGTTAAAGGTGAAATGTGTCAAAATACACTTTTAAAATTAAAAATGGTGGTGCTGCAGAGCCGTCCTGGCCGACACATCATATTCCGTATACACTTCCCTACAGAAGTCACACCATAATCATCGTAAAGCTTTTCAATGTTTGAATCCTGCTGGAGACATTTGTCGTCCTCCAATCTGTCCTCCAATCTGTCCTCCAGTCTGTCCTCCAGTCTGTCCTCCAATCTGTCCTCCAATCTGTCCTCCAGTCTGTCCTCCAATCTGTCCTCCAGTCTGTCCTCCAATCTGTCCTCCAATCTGTCCTCCAATCTGTCCTCCAGTCTGTCATCCAATCTGTCCTCCAATCTGTCCTCCAGTCTGTCCTCCAGTCTGTCATCCAATCTGTCCTCCAATCTGTCCTCCTCCAGTCTGTCCTCCAGTCTGTCCTCCAATCTGTCCTCCAGTCTGTCCTCCTCCAATCTGTCCTCCAATCTGTCCTCCTCCAGTCTGTCCTCCAGTCTGTCCTCCAATCTGTCCTCCAGTCTGTCCTCCAATCTGTCCTCCAATCTGTCCTCCAGTCTGTCCTCCAATCTGTCCTCCAATCTGTCCTCCAATCTGTCCTCCAGTCTGTCCTCCAGTCTGTCCTCCAATCTGTCCTCCAGTCTGTCCTCCAATCTGTCCTCCAATCTGTCCTCCAGTCTGTCATCCAATCTGTCCTCCAATCTGTCCTCCAGTCTGTCCTCCAGTCTGTCATCCAATCTGTCCTCCAATCTGTCCTCCTCCAGTCTGTCCTCCAGTCTGTCCTCCAATCTGTCCTCCAGTCTGTCCTCCTCCAATCTGTCCTCCAATCTGTCCTCCTCCAGTCTGTCCTCCAGTCTGTCCTCCAATCTGTCCTCCAGTCTGTCCTCCAATCTGTCCTCCAATCTGAACTCCCTAAAAGACAAAAAGACGCTCCGCTCATCGGTCGAGCTTTTAATGTTCTCGTCACGTAGTTTAAGATCTTTGCTGCTTTAACAGGACTCATTAAAGTTTCAGCTCGTCTCCTCACGTCTGATTCCTCCTCCTGCCCACGCCGCTGAACGCCGTTCACCACACACACATCTTGTGTTTTTGCTGTAAGTCCTCCTGCACGTGTCAGACGTGTGAATCCACCTTCGCACAGCGGCCCCAAAATCAACCTGCCTGTTCAGTCCAAACAATTATCGTCTCTTCAGTGAAATAATTACAACGCCTAATTGTTTATCGCTGCATGAGATCTGAGATCTGAGAGCATTTTTAGCTGCGTCTTTAACACCTGAAAAATAGTCACGAACACCTAAATATGACACCGGAGTCAAAATAACGCCGGCTAATTGACACCAAAACTTACAGCGTTGATTAAGATGACAAGCTCAAGGATATTTTCTTCACATTTCTCACATTATGTTCTGTCAGACAAATAACTAAATCAATTAGATTCAGTGATTTCTAACGAATTAAAATGCTTAAAGATGACTTTTTTATGGACACAGCTGGAGCTTTTCACCTCTAACAAAAGTATATCAGATTAAAACACATTCAAGAAGCAGCCGTATCTTTAAATGAAGATATGTTGGGGGAATATAACACATAAGGAAACATAAAGGAGCATAATTGTTGGTTTAAAGATGATATATTTCTATTTGTTGGCTCAAGGCAACATTGTGCACCGACATAAGGCTGAGTGTTCGAGCAACAACATGCTGAATAATGGAGATGTGGTGTGAAATGATGACCCTGGTCAATGTTTGTGCTGTTTACTGAACAACAATAATGGACTCGGCGTCTGTAGGTGTGAAAGGTGCCCTTGAAGGCAGCGACATTGAGGGAGAAGAGATCCCACCGTCAGGTTTCAGACGTGGTTCACTAGTCGAGAGTCAATGAGCACAAATCACACATTCTTCCACCTTTTATAGAAATAAAACAAGAATGATATCTGCTGTTCATGATAGTTCAACATGTTATGAAGTGTATGGTTGTAATAAAGTGGGAGTGAGGAACAGGAGAGAATAATATGAAGTTATATTCGTCATTTTTATTTCTTATACAAAGGCAGAAAATCTGATGTCCGTCTTTTTCACGACTAGAAGAAGAAGCTTTCTGAGGTTCCAGAGTGAGAGACCTGAGTTTTAGATCATATATTTAACCCCCTGAGACCTGACTTTACTGTCTTTACTGACTTTACTGTCTTTACTGTCTTTCTAGTAGGTCCAGATTCATATGAAACTACAGAACCAGATGAATCCATCGGTACCAACCAGGTCAGACTAGCTGGTCATGAAGGAGGTTAAATAACGCTCCAAACATAAATGTTGGAGAGGAAAACTGTCATGTCCATTTTCAAAGGGTTCCCTTGACCTCTGACCTCCAGATCAGTGAGTGTAAATGGGTTCTATGGGTACCCACGAGTCTGCCCTGAAAAAAGTCTAAAAAAATGTCTGAAAATGTCAGAAAAAAGTCTGAAAAATATAAAAAAAAGTTCTGAAAAAAAGTTTTAAAAAATGTCAGAAAAAAGACTGAAAAATATTTTAAAAGTAGTTTGAAAAAAAGTCAAAAATATGTCTGAAAATGTAAAATAAAAGTCTGAAAAATATAAAAAGTCTGAAAGAAAGTAAAAGAAAAGTCCCTTGACCTCTGACCTCCAGATCAGTGAGTGTAAATGGGTTCTATGGGTACCCACGAGTCTCCCCTTTACAGACATGCCCACTTCATGATCCGCGGCCAACACTGTTTAACAGCTTCACTAGATACAACCAAGAGGTTTTGGTGCTTCACTGGAGTTTGTGTTGGAGTCTGAGTCTGAACAGCGGAGACACACGAGAGACCATGAGACACCGACCAGCAATGATTTATACCTGGAACAAGTTACAAACAGAACCTTTAAACAGAAATTAAAATTCCAGTACATAATGTATACAGTATAAAACAAATGAAATTTGAAAAATGTTCTAAAATAAAAGAATTGAATTGAGTAGATGGACTCCATTGTCAGCGATATCCGATCCAGCTATATGAGTCATTATCGGCCCGATCCCTACTTATTACCTAATCATTTTTCTTGGGGTATTTTATACACATATTGCACATTGTTGCCCCGAGGCAACTAAAACATCTCAATAATTTAGATAGATAACATGTGTGTTGGGATGATCCATGTTTTGCATTGTGATCTTCAGTACAGGGTTAAGTTCCTCTTTGCTCTCAAGTCGTACACTAATGACAATAATGAGACTTAAATAAATCCAGGCTAATGAGTGTTTTTCTGTCACCGGGGCAGACACGCTACCCTCGCTGAGATGTTATTCTCCCACTGGGGAGCTGCATGGAAATAGCCAGAGTGCTCCAGCTTTCAGGAGACCAGCAGGAGCTCCTATAACCTGATTGACTGACTGATCAATTACAGTCCTGCGTGTTTGAAATGACTGATACGGGGAAGCTGATTGACACCCGGCGGTTATAAATAGGCCCTCAGCGGTAGCGGTGATGGAGACTCAAACCGGAGGCTGCAGGTTCTCCCTGCGGAGTTTTCAGTTTCATGTGCGAGAGCAGCCGCCGAGTCGTCTCACGCTCCCGTTTGAACATTTCAGCTTTATTTGGATTCCGCGCTTCACATCTGGATTGACAAAAGAGAATTAAAAGAGGCAAAACAAAATAGGGAGCTTATCAATTATTCATGAGCCTTCCCCATCCTCCTCCTCCTCCTCTTTTGAAGTTGATTCCTTTCTTTCCTCACTTGGGACTCGTCTGTTTTCTCTCTTCCTCCTTCTTCTTCTTCTTCTTCTCCTGTTTGGGATCTTGAACGATCCCCTCCTCCCAAACCCTCCACCGTGTTAAGAGTCCATGCTCGCCTCAATTTGAGCGATTTGTTTACCATGTGAGATGTTGGATTAGTCGTCGTCTCTAGTGACGGCGTCTCCGGGGATTAAAACCAGAAGTACAGCAGATATTAGTCCTGACAGCAGGGAGGAGTGATGACAATGAAACCTTACTCTTCTCTCTCTCTCTCTCTCTCTCTGTTTCTCTCTCTCTCTCTCTCTTCTCTCTCTCTGTTTCTTTTCTACTCGTTCCTCAGATCTCACGGATCGGCCTGATTGTTCACAAAACCAAAACGCAGGATTTCCAGGTGTTGGCGGGCTCGGCGGGGTTTCTCATGGCCGCCTATTGTGTTGGTAAGAAGCCTTAAACGGGACTAACAGTGCTGCTGTTGGTCGGCAGCCTTCATGTCCTCCAGGCTGCCGTCTCTCCTACTCTTTGTTTTCTTTTCCTCTCCAACCAAACTGGAGAAGTTTACATTTGTATATTTTTCTTTTCGGATCTTCAATTACAAACACAAAGAAAACGTCCACACATTCACAAATATCTATTTTTTGGGGTGTTTTGATAAACTGCCGTTTATCCAGCTCGGTCTCACCAGACACAGTATGAATGACGAGGTCATTTGTAAGTCATTTTTGGTGCAATAGGAACACCGTCCTTGCTTTTGGCGCGTCATTTGACGCCATGTATTCTGTACTGACTGCGATGTAAACGCATCGGCGTGACTATGCTATGCTCAGAGCTGGAGACGGAGAATAAGAAGGGAGAAAGACTGCTTATAGAGGATGGGAGGGGTCCAACAAACACAGGACTTTAACCAGGAGACTGCTGTTTGTGTCCCAAAGTCTTTATAGGGCTGTCAAAGTCAACGCAATAATCACGGGCTAACGAAATACATTTTAACACCACTAATTTATTTAACGCATTAACGCATTAACACATTAACGCAAGTTGTGATTTTATGATCGTAGCGGGCTCAGTGTTAAAGCTAGAGTGAAGATACTGGTATCATAGTAAACTATAAAACCTGATGAATCCATCGGTACCAACCAGGTCAGACTAGCTGGTCATGAAGGAGGTTAAATAACGCTCCAAACTTGCGCTAAATTTTGGCGAGGAAAACTGTCATGGCTATTTTCAAAGGGGTCCCTTGACCTCTGACCTCCAAATGTGTGAATGTAAATGGGTTCTATGGGTACCCACGAGTCTCCCCTTTACAGACATGCCCACTTTATGACAATCACATGCAGTTCTCACTTGAGTCGTTTAGTATCATCAGTCCTGTGAGTCACGAGAGTCGCTATATTCACGAGTCGTTTGTCACGTGAGTCGTTACTATCGTCAGTCCGTCTTTACAGTGAAGTTAACGTTTCCTAACTTTAACTAAGTGGGCATGTTGCCTAAACCTAACTTCCTGTGAAAACAGAAGTTTATTTTGAAAGGACATTCATCCATGTAACTAGCGTATATTGACACGCTGTCGTAAAGTAACTTCACGACTGACCCATCGGCTGTATTTGACGAGTTGGGACAGTGAGTGTGTTGATTTGTCATCCTGCGGGGAAACCTGATCATTCATGTGAAGTTGCAGTAAATTTAAAAAAAACAAAACCCATCAGCAACATCTGGCAGCGGCGTTATGAAGCGACGTCTTCTACCGTGTTGGTATGTCGGCCACGTTCAGTGTACTGCAGGCCTGGATTAGATAACACGTCAGGGGATCGGCATCAATATGATGCTCAGGAACCTAATGAGTCATGTTCTCCCACTGACACACACACACACACACACACACACACACACACACACACACACACACACACACACAGCTCTCTGATCTTTGCTCCCTGACATGTTCTCATCTCCATAACTGAAATATGGGGTAATTGTGTGTATGTGTGAAGGTAACGCTGAGTGATTGATATGATAATGTGTCCACGCCGCTGTGAGTGCGTGTTCTCAGTAACGCTGAAAGCGGCCGGCCGTCAACCCGTCAGTCAGTCAGTCAGTCAGTCAGTCAGTCAGTCAGTCAGTCAGTCAGTCAGTCAGTCAGTCAGTCAGTCAGTCAGTCAGTCAGTCAGTCAGTCAGACAGTCGGTCAGTCAGTGAAGGTCGCCAACACCTCTGATCTAACGATATTCCTGTTTCTCTGGTGACGCCCACGGTGTTATCCAGCTGTTGATATCGTTATTATGCGAGGACAGACTATAATATTACATTCAGTGAACTTTGTTTCGGGGTTTTGTATCAGCACGTTGTAGAGCAACTGTTTGCGATGTCGGCATCTTAACCCTCTGAGACCGACTCTACTGTCTTTCTGAGGCAGTATAAATGTGTTACTGTCTCCTATTCTAAAATGGTGTATCTGAATATTTCTGCATCCTGGGGTCCCTAAACAGTGATGAAGACCATAAATCAGGTCTCACTGTAAAGCTGAGACTCTGGTGGATCCAACGAGCCCAACTGGATTCATGTGTGATGATGTTAGTCCCCATAGGAGACATTTCATTGACCTCCTTGTATAAAATGACCTCTGGTGACCTCTAGGATAATCACAGCCTCATGAAACTTTACAGCCACAAACTAGAGACCTAGAGCATTCAGAGGATGGATGGATCAGACTAGAGACCTAGAGCATTCAGAGGATGGATGGATCAGACTAGAGACCTAGAGCATTCAGAGGATGGATGGATCAAACTAGAGACCTAGAGCATTCAGAGGATGGATGGATCAGACTAGAGACCTAGAGCATTCAGAGGATGGATGGATCAAACTAGAGACCTAGAGCATTCAGAGGATGGATGGATCAGACTAGAGACCTAGAGCATTCAGAGGATGGATGGATCAGACTAGAGACCTAGAGCATTCAGAGGATGGATGGATCAGACTAGAGACCTAGAGCATTCAGAGGATGGATGGATCAGACTAGAGACCTAGAGCATTCAGAGGATGGATGGATCAAACTAGAGACCTAGAGCATTCAGAGGATGGATGGATCAGACTAGAGACCTAGAGCATTCAGAGGATGGATGGATCAGACTAGAGACCTAGAGCATTCAGAGGATGGATGGATCAGACTAGAGACCTCGAGCCTGTTGGGCTGCAGTTTGCCATGTTCTGATTGGAGCATATTGTTTTATGTTAAATGCAGTACCTGTGAGGGTTTCTGGATCAATATCTGTCATTGTTTTGTGTTGTTAATTGATTTATAATAATAAGTATATACATACATTTACATAAAGCAGCATATTTGTCAACTCCCATGTAGATAAGAGGATTAAATAGTTGACTAATCTCCCTTTAAGGTTCATTTAGAACAGATTAAATATGTGTGATTAATTTGCGATTAACCGTGATTTAATATTTGAATCGATCAACAGCCCTAATTATGACGCTTATTTAATTAGTGTGAATGTGTTTGTTTCCATGTGTTGTTGGTAGAGGTGTATTTCAGTTGGTTCTGTCCTATAATCTCTCTGACTTGGACATTTTGAATCAGATTTGCCTCCGCCTGTCTTCGTCCATCCTTTAGTGTCTCTGTTCACGAGCTGTCACTCGCCGTGCAGCTCGCCTGTCAGTCAGCAGCTTTCGGTACGCCGCCGTCAGCCGTGTGATCTGAGCAGCGGCGGCCACAGAAACATAAATCAGACAGAAAAATCCTCCCATCAGCCGCCGCCGGCTCGTCTGTATCACAACAACAACTCCAAGGCCACGGCCGGAGGCCGACTTGCTGCTTCTTTCCTCCACCAGACGCAGACAATGAGATGTCACACTGAAAGGCCATGATATCAGGCTGCCTTGGAAAATGTATCTCGCTCTGTAAATAAAAACATCATGTGAAGCGTCGCTGCCAGCTGATCTGTCAGGGAAGGAAAATATGGAAGGCTGAGACGCTCAAAAGCATTGTCAGTGAATCATTTCTGTCTGCGTGTTGACAACACAACTGTAACAGCAGGAGAGTGATGGATGGCTTTATTTAAGAGGAATATACATTCAGCTTAAAACATCCCTCAGTCCTCCCTGCTGTTTTATCTGCAGCTGTTTGAACACTGGATTCTGTCCCAACGTTGTCATGTGAAAACTGAAGGATAGCGTGTTTCTCTGATGGGTTTCTTCGACCTCTCAGGCAACTGGAGAGCTTGGTGTACGTTGCTGCGATGCATGCTAATGTTTCAGAGCGTGATTGGTGGACGGAGCATTTCATATTCTAAACAGACGAAGTGTTGAGTGATTGCACACAGTGATTTATCAGCCCTCCTCCTTCAACTTCACATGGATGTGAAAACCAACTTGGAACAATTGGTTGTGAATAAGAAGCTGGAGACTTTAGTCCAGGGGTGTCAAACATAAGGCCCGAGGGCCAGAAACAGCCCGCCAAAGGGCCAAATCCGGCCCACTTTGACTTTGCAAAGTGTGAATCCTGCAGAGAAGTCTTTCATTTGAGTTTCTGTCCAGTGGGGGGGTCACGCTGTCCTTATAAGAGCAGCAGGCTCTGAGCCGGATACGCTGTTATAGATCCAACCTGCAGGAGCAGGAGCCGCCGCTGGGAAATGATAAGAGGACACAGAGAGGCTGTATTCGAAACCGCCTACTATATACTACTGAGGAACGCAGTATGCAGTACATACTGTATACTGAGGAACGCAGTATACAGTACATACTGTATACTGAGGAACGCAGTATACAGTACATACTATATACTGAGGAACGCAGTATACAGTACATACTATATACTGAGGAACGCAGTATACAGTACATACTGTATACTGAGGAACGCAGTATACAGTACATACTATATACTGAGGAACGCAGTATACAGTACATACTATATACTGAGGAACGCAGTATACAGTACATACTGTATACTGAGGAACGCAGTATACAGTACATACTGTATACTGAGGAACGCAGTATACAGTACATACTGTATACTGAGGAACGCAGTATACAGTACATACTGTATACTGAGGAACGCAGTATACAGTACATACTGTATACTGAGGAACGCAGTATACAGTACATACTGTATACTGAGGAACGCAGTATACAGTATGTACTGTATACTACTGAGGAACGCAGTATACAGTACATACTATATACTGAGGAACGCAGTATACAGTACATACTATATACTGAGGAACGCAGTATACAGTACATACTATATACTACTGAGGAACGCAGTATACAGTACATACTATATACTGAGGAACGCAGTATACAGTACATACTATATACTGAGGAACGCAGTATACAGTACATACTATATACTACTGAGGAACGCAGTATACAGTATACAGTATACAGTACATACTATGTACTACTGAGGAACGCAGTATACAGTATACAGTACATAGTACATAGTACATACTGAGGAACGCAGTATACAGTACATACTATATACTACTGAGGAACGCAGTATACAGTATACAGTGTACAGTACTGCTGTTCGTGTCTCGTGTGAAACCACAAGTCAAAGTTGATTTATTTATCAGGTAACTTCCGTTCTCCAGTTACGGTACTTCCGGTGTTATTGTAACCCAAACTGTGATTTTTTCCTAAACCTTTCCTAAAAGTAGTTTTATTTTGAAAAGACCAGAGCGGAAATTGACACGTGTGTCACGTGTTACTGGACATTTGTAGGAAAACGCACCAAAAATCCGAACGAAGGGAAATTGGTGTCTATGTACACGAATCAAATAGATTACATTTCCAGACTATTTCACGAGCTGCTGTGCGACTGTGTTGGAACCGCGCTCCACTTCCGGGTTTTGGTGCAGATGGTTTTCCCACCTGATGTGAACCACGCCTGAGTACACATGAACCATACTCAAGAGACCACCTCTTCAAGTGGACCCGAGCACGGACAGACGGACGAATCCGGCTCCGGGTCCTCGATGTGAAAGTCGTCATTTCTCTCTTTTTCCTTTTTATTGAGACAAATTCAGTTCCAAGGGAAGAACGTTGTGGTTCAAAAGGTCCAGATCATATCTCATATCTCACGGAATGAGACAGGAAAGAGAAGAACAATAAAAACCTCTTTCTTCTTCTTCTTCTTCTGTATTAATCCTTGAACTGTTGTTGGTGATCTCCAGGTGCGGTGGGCGGAGTGTGTGCGCTGGCCAACGTGCTGGGCCGGGAGGTGTGTGAGTTGGAGCGTCTGTGTGTGTCCGGTCGCTGGCAGGAAGCCAGAGTCCTGCAGCAGCGCCTCATCGAGCCCAACGCCGCCGTGAGTACCATCTGCTGCTGCACGCTGGACGCTTTTATCCACCGCACGCAAGCACACAACAAACACCCACAGACGGTGACAGACTGGAGGTTTAGTCACATTCCTCAGAGGTACAGCTGATCTGGAGTCTGATTAAACCTCGGTGGGCGAAGACAAACCAACGTCGTTTTGGGATAAAATCTTTGTAGCCTCGAAGGATTCGTTGAAGGTTTTGGTTCGTCGGCTGCATTTGATGAAACTCGTGTATTTTATAAAGTCCAGTCAGCTTCCCTCTTCCATGCATGTGATATCTTTACATAACATGATCTATAAAAAGTAACCTCGTATTATAACCAACACCCTCAATGGAAATATGAAGTAACATCAGTACTTCCACCTCTTAGTTAAGTTTAATTTTGAGTATTTTCTTCAGGTACAGTTGGAAAAAGGTAAGAACTACAAACAAAATGACAAAATCAAAGACGTAAATGTATATCTGCTGAGACGATATGATGGATAGCACAAGAAAACCTACTGTAGTCATTTTAAAAGGAGAGTAAGAACTGTATAGTACAGTAAGTACGTCATTTATAAATGTTCATTAAACCCAGTTAATAGTTATTTTACTGTTAACCAACAATGTTGACTCATCAGTAATGCTATAACTCCTGTTATTTTATCTTTAGTTTGTGTAATATGAAATAATTAGTTTATAAATTCTATATTATATCGATTGACAGTCGTCCTACTATAAACATTACATAGATAGATGGACCAGAAACCAATTATTAATCATTGACAAACTATTAACTATCTATCTAAATAGTGTTTATAGATACTTTACAAAGTATTTATTAACCATTTAACAAGGTTTTATAATCAGTTACTTATATATATATATATGTAGTATACAGTATACACATATAAAATGTTATAATCTGTGCAACAATACACTTTTGGAATATCCTAAATTATAGCATCACTCATAATTAGTAAACATTATTAATTATTAACAGCTTCACCTGTGGCCGTTAAGTCAACTAAAGTCAGCGTCGGGATCGCGCTTGCTCGCTCTACATAGACATGAACGAGGATCACTCAACACAGTGAGGCGACACACGTCACATCCGTTGGATTTTCCTGGAAACAACGGGCCACATTCTTCACATTAAAATCCGTCTACAGGCGGAGAGAGGAAACCCAGAAAGTCCCAGAAGGTCTCATTGTTTTTAGGCATATATTTATATTTATGTTGTATACCCTTACATTCAGTCCCTTTAACAGTAAAATAACTATTAACTAAGTTTAATTAACTATCAAGTTACCATTTCTAAACGATGGTTATTCTAACGTGATGTTTTGTAAATCTCAGAGACGCAGAACGAGCAGGTTAAAACAGATCTAGAGGAAGATGTGTGTTTAATGTTGAGCCCTCAGTCGACTTCTATGAGACGAGCACTGAATAATGTGCTTCAGGCTACAGAATGTGTGTGTTCAGGTGCGTTACATGTCGCTGCTCTAACAGCATCAATCTACCACGCTAACACCTCCAAATGCTGCATCATCAACATCCAGCATCACTCTCGATATCACGCAGAGCTCCGCAACAAACATCCGTCACGTGTCTGATTTTAACGGTCATTATTGATAAAGCTTTGAAAGCACACTGCAGTTTCCTCCTGTCGGGGGGGGGGGCGGGCTGTTGTACAGTACGGAGACTGATGACTGATTGGACTGCTCTGTGTTGCTAGGTGACCAGGAAGTTGGGAGTTCCCGCCCTCAAGCAGGCGATGGAGTGGTTCGGTTTCCACGGCGGCGCCTGTCGATCACCTCTTCAGCCGCTCACAGACGCCGAGGCTCAGCAGCTCAGGCGGGACTTCTCCTCCGACGGCTGGCTGTGAGGTGTGTGTGTGTGTGTGTGTGTGTGTGTGTTCACTTTACCTGGAAACCTTTTAGCTGTTCAGTCCTTCGACTGCGGCGTGGCACGCAGGGCAAACACCAAATCAACCAATCAACTAGGTTCATATATATATAATCATATATAAATATATATATATATATAATTTTATATATATATAAATATATATAATCATATAGGTTTGTTCCTAAATCACCTTCATCCACCGTGCTGTATCACACAAACAATCTGCATTTTAAAGAAATGAATACTTCAAAGTGCGTTCTGAAGGAACTACGAAGGTGTAATAGGCCCACTGTAGGTCAACAAAATACAATAAAAATTACAGAGCCTGGGAAAAAACTTGATGAACGAATTATAAATTTAAGAGAAATAAACTGAAATCATTGTGTTGTTTTCTTCTGAATAGGTCCAGTTCACGGCAGTGTCTCTTCAGAGTCCGGTGCGGATGGTAATCTGGTGATTCTGGGCTAAAATCACCAATATTTCCTTATTTACTAAATGTGATTGCAATGTATAATTTGATGAGGTCATCCGCTGCAGCTGCTGCACTTTGTCTGGTAAATTTACCACTTTAATCTCAGAGAATATCCAAAAATATTTCTTGTAAATTTAAGACTTTAATTTCAGAGAATTTCCAAGTTTTTTTTCTCATACATTTGAATGTTTTTCTTTCTTTTAAATTTACCAGTTTAATCTCAGAGAAAATTCTGTTTTTTCTCTTAATTTTACCACTTTAATCCTGTAGATTCTCAGTTTTTTCTCTGAATACTCCCCCCTCTCGCCCGGCTCCGACAGTGGCCCTAATACGCCGGCGTATGATTGTAATTTAGATACTTGGTTTAATGCAAAATGTTTTTACAGACTGGATGATGGATCAATCACATCCATAAAGGTCATTGATTTCTAAAGGACCAATAATATAAAAACTATAGAATCTGTGAAACAGCTTCCCTGCAGTCTGCTCATTAATGTTTCTAAATTACATCTTTATTAATCCATCTGTTGACTTTACACTGAAATCACTGTGAGACCAGCGAGTTGCTTCTCAGTAGTAGTATATCAAAAAGTTAGAAAAATGTTGTCTATGCATTTGTTTCGACAATAAAATTTGCATTTCACTTCAATAATTACGTGTTTTCCTTTTTATTTTAACTTTGAACAAAAATCGGTTTGATTGTTTTGTTTTAGAAAATTGCTCCTCACGCACACGGAGTTAGTTTTGACTTTGTACTGAACATTGAGGAAGGATGGATGAAGTCACGGAGACACTTTAAATAAACACTAATCAACACGTTGGCCCTCCATCTCTGAGCTCCATCTCACTACTACCTTATGCTCCACGTTTAGCATTAGCTCGTGCATTAGCCGCGGCCGCCATGACGGCGGTGGTCGTCCTTCCTTCTTCAGTCGGCTTGGTTCTCTATTGGCTGTCGTTCTTTCCCACGTGACTGCGTCATCGGCTGTCCTCGGGGTTAATTATAAATTACTGAACAAATGAAACCCGAGGACTCGACGGGATATCCCATCGTAAATATTGAACATGTTTAATATTTAGGATTTGAAATTGGAGCGGCCAGGATGGACTGTTGAGCCGATCGGTGGATGTTCTTCACTCTTAAAGGAACATCTGGAAAGATCATCTTTAGAACCATCAGGGCTTTGCTGCCGATCGTCAGGAGGAATCAGACCCAGAATCAGCTGGATGCTGGTTCTAGTGTGGACCTGGTGTTACACGTCTGACCCCAAATAGAGGCAGAAAGTAATTTAGATGCTCTTGTTATCAAATGAGGAGCTTGATCCAGAAGACCTGAAACCACCTCTGTGGGTGTTTTCCTGTAATGATGGTCGGCTGCAACGATTCTTATCTCTGACGGGTCGACGGGAGAGGTCGGAGGTTCATTTTGTTTAAAATACAGACGTGATAAACGTTTCCACCGGTAGATCTAACCATCTCAGATCAGCCGTAGTTCAGGACTGAAGGTCACAGTCACAGTTTGCTGCAGAATAAACTGTCAGAGCACTCTCTCTCTCAGATGTGAACAAAAAGTTAAAAGCCATAATTACCGCGTTAATTAAAGCCAAGTGTAGCAGGTAGCCATGGCGATGAGAGCCTTCAGCTTTTCTTTTTTTTAAAGAGCAGTTCCTTTGCTTTTATCTAACCATGACTCCAATTAGCACCTTTTTAGCAAAAAATACTTTCTGGATTATAAAGAAAAGGATTCATTGTGTGAGCGAGAGACTCCTGAGGGAGAGCTCTCATTACAACCAGGATGAGATCACCAGCCAGTTTCACTTCATCAACGCTTTTATTTAGCTTTTTCAACGGACAATTCCAGCTTTTAATGTGAAATGTTGCATCATATAAACCAGTGGTTCTCAAACTTTTTACACCACGTACCACCTCAGTCCCACCATTATGACCGGGGGGTGGGACATTATTCTTCCTGGGGGGGCCACATGAGAAACACAGATTGTTGCCGGGGCCAAATAGATCCTGTCAGACGTAACCTCTATTTTATTAATTTATAGAAAACATACTGCGCACTTATGTTTCAGCATTTATTCTACCGTACATCACTCCATACAGCAGATTAATAAGAACAGGACATTACATGCAGGAGTCTTTGAACCGTACAGGACTGACTGTTCGGGGTAGTAATGTTTACATTAACAAAACTTAACAAAACAGAGAATCCCCCAGCATGCACTGCAGGTCCAAAAAGCAGGCAGGGTAGCCTACTGTACACAGTACTGTACTGTACTTTATTATTGTTATCTGTAGTGGTTGTTTGCATAAAAACAAACAATTGAAATGATTATGAATATTAAATATTTGATTTGATTAAATAAATCTTGGCAAGCCGCTTAGAGCTAGTGTTAGGAAGTTCAACAGCTCATAATTCTCTCTAATATCTATTTTATATTGATGGGAAAACAGTTTCACACCAAAAGCTACATTTTACCAGATTACATTTGAACGCATCATGATGACGTTGTAATTTACCTTCACCCAATAGTCCTTTTTCCTGAGCCGACTTTGAACGCCTCATAACAGTAACTCAATGGCACCTCCGTTAATGTTAGTATCTCCGTTATTTAACCAGTCAGGACTGAGATGCAAACGGCTGCTAACAGCTTTTCTGAAAATTTCTGAAAAAAAAGATCTGAAAAATGTCCGAAAAAAATGTCGGACAAAAAAGTCTGAAAACGAAATTTTCTGAAAAAAAAGTCTGAAAAATGTCCGAAACAAAATATCTGAAAAATGTCGGACAAAAAAGTCTGGAAAAAAAAGTCTGAAAAATGTCGGACAAAAAAGTCTGAAAAATAAGTCCGAAACAAAATATCTGAAAAATGTCGGACAAAAAAGTCAGAAAAAAAATATCTGCCTTATTTAGAAATGTCGGCCTCGGCTGCAGTATGTCGTCTCCTGTGGTGCATATGGTCTTATAACTATGGATTTGTTGTGGCGTGGCTTAAAGATAATCATTTCAGGTGCCATATTTGGTTAATGAAATAAAAATGAACCATGTATGATACGTTGCAATATTGACTTGGTTTTCAGGGACTTGCCTTCTTTGTTTCCAGGCACACATTTTTGCTATGAAATATCATATAAGCCAAAACACACTGGAGGGGGTCTCTGAGACTAAACGTGAAGTAAAGAAACCAAACTATGAACCAAAGGAGACTAAAACGAGTTTGTGATGATCCTCTGAGTGTCGGTCACCTTTCCCTCCACACAGCGTCAGTGGAAACACGGTAAATCTAACTTTGCGTTAAGTGGGGCTGTGAGGTCGTCGGCTCCTCCTGAACTTTTAGAGAATGAAAGGATCTATTCAACAGATCGGTCAACAACTTGAGTTCAGGACGGCGTTCTGAGGATGTTTGAAAGACATTCCTCTCAGGAGTTCATCTTAATTCATCTTTGGGAACATGGCTGTAATTATAAAAGACATTAACTCTGTGGAACAGTGACGGTTATGTTAATGTTCCCTGTCCAAGGATTTCTGATACCAGGAGGTGAGTTCTTTTCATTCACTCGTTCTTTCCAAGGGCGGTCACGGTGCTTGAAGACTCTAAAATAAAGAGAAAGCTCTGATAGGATTTGATTTGGAATACCTCTGTTAGTACTGCATTTCTCTTTGGCTGCTCAAACTTTCATTACCTTCACAAGCAGAGAAGAATCAGAGGAACCGGGGTTGACATTCTCCGAAGTTTTCTTATTCACTATTTAGTGTTTTATGAACTGTTGAGATTATTTGAAGAACATTTGATGACCCTGAAGTCTATTGAAGCTCAATCCATCAATTTGTTTTCCTACAATATCCTCTAATAGTTACTGAACTATGATTGAACTAATATTAAACTATTTAAGACACTCAATACTTGGTTAAAGGGACTGTTTGAAACTTTTTTTTCCCTTTTCATTATCTCAACCTGTTTCTGGAACTGAACAGTGTGTACAATCTCCTACTGTTTCCACCCGGACGACAACACAGCTACACCAATTGTAGTTTCCCAGCGGTAGAGAGCTGCAGCGAAAAGCCATGGTGGATATACGTAGTGTGTTTCAGAGGTCAGAGCTGGCGTTATCTCGTTGTGTCTGAAAGGACCTTCAGTGAGGGAGAGAAGGAGAAAGACATGGAGAGAACTAAGAGAAAGAAATACTCAAGCAGGAGTAGAAATAAATAAGAACCTGATGAATATTAGTTTATGCCAGAGATCCACACGCCAAGTTCACTCCGGACGGGAGAATTATTCAGTTTTCTTTCCGGGGAGTTAAAGATTAAAAATAAAAATGCTGTAGCAGTGTATTTCTATTTTGTTAAAGTCACCAGAATGCAGGAAACAAAGTCTCTGAGACTCAAAGGGGAGGACCCCCACTTTGGTTTAGAAATCCTACCTCTTTTTTAAGATGTCAAGATTGGCGAGAATATAAATATGGAACCTGAAACTATTACCTTTAAGCCACGACACAACAAATACATGGTTATAAGACTTTATGCCCTTTATGATCGACAGCCAAAACAAATCCCTGAATGATTTGATCAAGGAAAGTTCAACTCAGACGAGGAGAACAGGAAGTTCAAAGCCAAGTACCGGAGGCTTATATTTCTTTAATTTAAAGGTACATGAAGTTTGAAATGATGATCCTCAGCGGAACCTTCTGATTGTTGAAATCACATTGACTGAGCTTCAATAGACTTCAGGGTCATCAAATGTTCTTCAAATAATCTCAACAGTTCATAAAACACTAAATAGTGAATAAGAAAACTTCGGAGAATGTCAACCCCGGTTCCTCTGATTCTTCTCTGCTTGTGAAGGTAATGAAAGTTTGAGCAGCCAAAGAGAAATGCAGTACTAACAGAGGTATTCCAAATCAAATCCTATCAGAGCTTTCTCTTTATTTTAGAGTCTTCAAGCACCGTGACCGCCCTTGGAAAGAACGAGTGAATGAAAAGAACTCACCTCCTGGTATCAGAAATCCTTGGACAGGGAACATTAACATAACCGTCACTGTTCCACAGAGTTAATGTCTTTTATAATTACAGCCATGTTCCCAAAGATGAATTAAGATGAACTCCTGAGAGGAATGTCTTTCAAACATCCTCAGAACGCCGTCCTGAACTCAAGTTGTTGACCGATCTGTTGAATAGATCCTTTCATTCTCTAAAAGTTCAGGAGGAGCCGACGACCTCACAGCCCCACTTAACGCAAAGTTAGATTTACCGTGTTTCCACTGACGCTGTGTGGAGGGAAAGGTGACCGACACTCAGAGGATCATCACAAACTCGTTTTAGTCTCCTTTGGTTCATAGTTTGGTTTCTTTACATCACGTTTACAACGTGGTTTAGTCTCAAAGACCCCCTTCTTCATATTTATTTGAGTCATTTCCTGACTGAGTTGATTAGTTTGTCAATCTTTCAGAGCAGGGGTCAGCAACCTTTACTATCAAGAGAGACATGTATGTGAGCCTCATGATGAAGGTAACAACGCCTGTTGAGTCTAATGCAGAGAGGACTCAGGTCCCAACGAGAGGAGGGACAGGAGTTTCCAGTTTGCTCGTTCTGGAAAATGTCATTCAATTACTAAATTTGCTAATTTTTCACCACAGAAAGCAAACAAATCTGTCCATGCACTATTAAATTCTCCATTTACTTCTAAAAATGTTCTGTTTTTTTGGATTTTGGAAACCTGCTGTAGCTAGGGAAACTCAAGACTAGCCAACGCTGTTGAGGATCGGCAAAAATCGAGGATAAGTGCCGTGCCGTAGAGGTACTGTACGTAGTACTGTACGTAGGCTATGACACAGTTTAGTTTACTGAAATGTTAAAACGTATTTGATTATTCAGTGTAAAGGCTAGGGATGCACCAATCCCACTTTTTCAGTCCCGATAGCGATCCCTGGGCTTTGGGTATCGGCTTGGGATGCTCATTTTGAAAAATGATCTTAACCGATAACCGACCCTCGTTAACCGATTATTAACCGTTAACCAACAAGATTAGTGCCTCTCATGTAGCGGTGCTCCAGCTGCAGGAGCACAACAGACAACTGAGTCCTCAGTTCACCGTCCGGGAGCGTTAACGTAGCAGCTACGATGCTGCGTTCACTGTCTCCAGTTCACCGTCCGGGAGCGTTAACGTAGCAGCTACGATGCTGCGTTCACTGTCTCCAGTTCACCGTCCGGGAGCGTTAACTTAGCAGCTACGATGCTGCGTTCACTGTCTCCAGTTCAGCGTCCGGGAGCGTTAACTTAGCAGCTACGATGCTGCGTTCACTGTCTCCAGTTCACCGTCCGGGAGCGTTAACTTAGCAGCTACGATGCTGCGTTCACTGTCTCCAGTTCAGCGTCCGGGAGCGTTAACTTAGCAGCTACGATGCTGCGTTCACTGTCTCCAGTTCAGCGTCCGGGAGCGTTAACTTAGCAGCTACGATGCTGCGTTCACTGTCTCCAGTTCAGCGTCCGGGAGCGTTAACTTAGCAGCTACGATGCTGCGTTCACTGTCTCCAGTTCAGCGTCCGGGAGCGTTAACTTAGCAGCTACGATGCTGCGTTCACTGTCTCCAGTTAAGCGTCCGGGAGCGTTAACTTAGCAGCTACGATGCTGCGTTCACTGTCTCCAGTTCAGCGTCCGGGAGCGTTAACTTAGCAGCTACGATGCTGCGTTCACTGTCTCCAGTTAAGCGTCCGGGAGCGTTAACTTAGCAGCTACGATGCTGCGTTCACTGTCTCCAGTTCAGCGTCTGGGAGCGTTAACTTAGCAGCTACGATGCTGCGTTCACTGTCTCCAGTTCAGCGTCTGGGAGTGTTAACTTAGCAGCTACGATGCTGCGTGTAGTGTCGCGGACATGCAGCCACTTTCCCAGTAAAAGTCTCCACCGCACTTTAGTTTAGTTTAGCAGGTTGTCAGCTGTGTGTCTGTCCGGTGGAACTTCAGCGAGTGTCCAACAAACAGTGTGTGTGTTTGTGCTACGTTAGCAGCTCTAGCATTGCCAGAGGCTTGGTGCTCGCCGCCGCCACACATACAGTCTGTCAGCGAGACGAAACTTTAGCAAGTTTCCAACAGACCGTGTGTGTGTTGGCGGTGAGTGTGAGGTTGTTGGTGGCGTTCTAGCTGTGAACGTAGGTGTAGGTGTAGGTGTGCTATGAAACTACAACTTCTCCGCTCCGCTCAAGCGAGCCGGAGAGACCGGAGCCGACTTCCTGTATCCTGTAACTCCGGCTCTGCCTCTTAAGGTGGGCTGTTAAGGTGGACCAGCTTTTCTCCTTAAAGTGATGAGCCGCTCCTCTGAGCTGCTCATCTTTTGAGTTAATCCTTAACATTTCTTTTAACCGTTTTAACCGATAGCGTTAATCGGTTAAAATGCTTAATGTGGGTTAACGGTTAAACGGTTATGAACATCCCTAGTATTGCCTTGTTAGCAATCAGAAATCAGAAAAACATTATTTCAAAATCGTGTAAATAAATGGTGATACATACAGTAGTTGAATTTGTTTTCGCCCCACCCCTAACAAATATGCTGCTTTATGTAAATGTATGTATATATTTATTATTGTAAATCAATCAACAACACAAATCAATGACAGATATTGATCCAGAAACCCTCACAGGTACTGCATTTAGCATAAAACAATATGCTCCAATCAGAACATGGCAAACTGCAGCCCAACAGGCAACAACAGCTGACTTCATAAAATGAGTTTCAGGTTCTCGGCTTCCTTTTCTATCTTTTGTCTGAGCTGCAGTTTCAGTCAGCGTCCACATGGCGGTGACGCGCCCCACCGGGCCGCCGCCGCGTCAAGGGCATCCCTTTGATCTCAATTAGAGGACCCGCGAGGCTCGTGATGCCAAAGGCCCCCGGTGGGCTCACAGCGGGGGAGGGGAGGTGAGGAGGGGAGTGATGTGTATCTCCCTCCTGCTCTTCCTGCTCCCGGGGGACAGCGAGTGGCGAGTCAGCAAAAGCTGCCCTCAGCGCTGCAGCGTCACAGCGAGGAGGAGGAGGAGGAGGAGGAGGAGGAGGAGGAGGATGACATGGAGAGGACATCAAGTTGAAATCTCCATCACTCTTCCCCCCTTTCTTGTTTCCTCCGCACTTCATCATCCCTCCACACCTGACAGTTTGTCATCCGTCTCCTCCTCCTCCTCCTCCTCCTCCTCCTCCTCCTCCTCCTCCTCCTCCTCCTCCTCCTCCTCCTCCTCCTCCTCCTCCTCCCTCCATCATCTCTTCCTTCTCCCTCTTTCCTCTTCCTCCTCTTCCTCTCTCTGCATCCCAGCCCTCCAGGCGATGTGGTGACCTCTCTGTGTAGTGTAGCATGTAATGCCCGGTCCCTCTCTCCCTCTCTCCCTCTCTCCCTCTCTCCCTCTCTCCCTCTCTCCCTCTCTCCCTCTTTCCCTCTCTGTCTTCCTCTCTCCCTTTCTCCCTCTCTCCCTCTCTCCCTCTCTCCCTCTCTCCCTCTCTCCCTCTCTCCCTCTCTGTCTTCCTCTCTCCTGTTCTGGCGGCGACCCAGATTAAAACCAAGTTTAAGATTCCCAGATTCCTTCCCCCTTTTCCCCATCTCCTCCCATCTCCTCCCTCCTCCCCCAGCCTCTCCTCCTTCCTTCCCTGTGGTTATCTGCTGCTGCTGCCTGACTCACACCACTCCTCCTTCTCCTTCTCTCTCTCTCTCTCTCTCTCTCTCTCTGTCTCTCTCTCTCTCTCTCTCTCTCTCTCCCTCTCCACACTATAAATATAAAAACATATATTTTGCTCTCTATTTCCCCACATTTGAAGGCCTCTGAGCTTTAATGGGAGACAAACGATGATAACCTCTAGGGCCGGGATGATCCACCTCCAGTATCTCCTGATTCCATACTATCACCATACTTTGGTGCCAATTCTACAAGAACTGTGATTCAATATTCTGATTTATTGTGATTGTTGTTAACTTGTTTACCTCTAGACCATGAAGGGAAACAGAGACTTTTACTTTGTAAAATCTCTAAATTAATCCAGTAAGATGTTTGATTTCCAGCATGTATGTAGTCAGAGACGTCCTGAAGTCAAATAGATCAGGATCATTGACAGGAATTATTGATTACATTGATTATCCAGCAACCCAGAAATCAAAGAATAAAGACATTTCCCTCTTTTTAATTTATAATGTTTTATACTTCTGGTGAATATAATCCATCAATCTTATTTCCATAGATGTATTTAGTATCTACAGTTCCCTTTGTTAACACCTTATTTTGAAAAGCAGACGTGTTTACTTCCTGTAACTTCTCCAAGGTGGTCTCTAGCTCTCCCGTCAGCTCCGTTCTCTTTATCCATCCATGGTCAGCTCCATCGGGGCCGTTTCAATGCAGAGAACATAAATGTCAGTATCTGGGTGCTCTACAGTCGTAGCGTCGGACCATTTGACCACGGAGACGAGAGCGGCGGCCGGCTCCACCGCCACGTTACTGCCATACCATAACGTTACCGCCATACCATAACGTTACCTCCATACCACAACGTTACCACCATACCATAACGTTACTACCGTACCATAACGTTACCACCATACCATAACGTTACTACCGTACCATAACGTTACCACCATACCATAACGTTACTACCGTACCATAACGTTACCGCCATACCATAACGTTACCTCCATACCATAACGTTACCTCCATACCATAACGTTACCACCATACCATAACGTTACCGCCATACCATAACGTTACCTCCATACCATAACGTTACCACCATACCATAACGTTACCTCCATACCATAACGTTACCACCATACCATAACGTTACTACCGTACCATAACGTTACCACCATACCATAACGTTACCTCCATACCATAACGTTACCTCCATACCATAACGTTACCACCATAACGTTACCTCCATACCATAACGTTACCACCATACCATAACGTTACCTCCATACCATAACGTTACCACCATACCATAACGTTACCGCCATACCATAACGTTACCTCCATACCATAACGTTACCACCATACCATAACGTTACCACCATACCATAACGTTACCTCCATACCATAACGTTACCACCATACCATAACGTTACCTCCATACCATAACGTTACCTCCATACCATAACGTTACCTCCATACCATAACGTTACCACCATACCATAACGTTACCACCATAACGTTACCTCCATACCATAACGTTACCACCATACCATAACGTTACCTCCATACCATAACGTTACCTCCATACCATAACGTTACCACCATACCATAACGTTACCGCCATACCATAACGTTACCTCCATACCATAACGTTACCACCATACCATAACGTTACCACCATACCATAACGTTACCTCCATACCATAACGTTACCACCATACCATAACGTTACCTCCATACCATAACGTTACCTCCATACCATAACGTTACCTCCATACCATAACGTTACCACCATACCATAACGTTACCACCATACCGTAACGTTACCTCCATACCATAACGTTACCACCATACCATAACGTTACCTCCATACCATAACGTTACCGCCATACCGTAACGTTACCACCATACCGTAACGTTACCTCCATACCATAACGTTACCTCCATACCATAACGTTACCTCCATACCATAACGTTACCGCCATACCGTAACGTTACCACCATACCATAACGTTACCACCATACCATAACGTTACCTCCATACCATAACGTTACCTCCATACCATAACGTTACCGCCATACCGTAACGTTACCTCCATACCATAACGTTACCTCCATACCACAACGTTACCTCCATACCATAACGTTACCACCATACCATAACGTTACCGCCACACCATAACGTTACCACCATACCATAACGTTACCACCATACCGTAACGTTACCTCCATACCATAACGTTACCTCCATACCACAACGTTACCTCCATACCATAACGTTACCTCCATACCATAACGTTACCGCCATACCGTAACGTTACCTCCATACCATAACGTTACCTCCATACCATAACGTTACCTCCATACCATAACGTTACCACCATACCATAACGTTACCACCATACCGTAACGTTACCTCCATACCATAACGTTACCACCATACCATAACGTTACCTCCATACCATAACGTTACCGCCATACCGTAACGTTACCACCATACCGTAACGTTACCTCCATACCATAACGTTACCTCCATACCATAACGTTACCTCCATACCATAACGTTACCGCCATACCGTAACGTTACCACCATACCATAACGTTACCACCATACCATAACGTTACCTCCATACCATAACGTTACCTCCATACCATAACGTTACCGCCATACCGTAACGTTACCTCCATACCATAACGTTACCTCCATACCACAACGTTACCTCCATACCATAACGTTACCACCATACCATAACGTTACCTCCATACCATAACGTTACCTCCATACCATAACGTTACCTCCATACCATAACGTTACCACCATACCATAACGTTACCTCCATACCATAACGTTACCTCCACACCATAACGTTACCTCCATACCATAACGTTACCACCATACCATAACGTTACCTCCATACCATAACGTTACCTCCATACCATAACGTTACCACCATACCATAACGTTACCTCCATACCATAACGTTACCTCCACACCATAACGTTACCTCCATACCATAACGTTACCTCCATACCATAACGTTACCACCATACCATAACGTTACCTCCATACCATAACGTTACCTCCATACCATAACGTTACCACCATACCATAACGTTACCTCCATACCATAACGTTACCTGTCCGTGACAGAGTTAGCATGCAGCTTTAGCTCTGCTCTGTGTAGCTCTGCTTTTCCTGTCAATGTGTGAAACCCAAAGTGTTTCCATCCTTTACTGGATGTGTAGTGTTTACCACGCTGGATTTAACATGGGAGGGTGCAGGTCGTATCCACGACGACCCTCCAACGTTTTACACTCTCTGAGCTTTGTTTTGGTTGACGGATACGGAACGGATATGACGTCACGTTACTCAGACTACCACAATAAAAGCGGTAACTTCCTTCTAGCTCCACATAGACTCACATGAAGCAGATATATCCATTCTGTCCATTTGACCACGGAGACAAGAGCGACGGCTTTAGATTTGTTTACCCAGAGAGATAATAGAAATATTCTGCCTACTGCCCCTTTAACAGGCCGCCTGTAGAAAACATGCCGTCTTGCACAGTCGTTGAGTTTTCACAGAGACACTTGAGTCTTGAATGGAGCTTGGCAGCTGGGTGCCGGTCCAATCAGAGAGCCGCAGTGAGCGGCGAAGTTAGCGACAACCTGATTAAACGGATAGTTAAACTGGGCGTTTGTAGATCTAAAATTAAGCATAGTTGAGCAGCTGCATGACCTATTTCTTTCCTCAAATGGAGACTTTGCTCAGCAGAGACACGAAACAAATCTGCATTGATTGTTCACACGCCCTGGTTTCTAGTTTACCTCACCATAATGAAGAATACCTGAACTCTCTAAGGCCGGAATAGTGCGCCGTTGTTGTGTCAGGTTGTCTAATCTGTAGACCTGAGTTCCTTCTTCACAGAAAAACTACTCTAACTACTCCAGTAATCAAACATCCATTCGTTCACTATGTTCCAAACACTCAAAAGATATTTTTCTGTGTCACACTAGTAGCTCCTAACTTCACAGAGGGACGTGCATTTAAGGACTTATTGGCAAATTGAGGGTTGTTTGGCTGAGTGAATGGCGTACTTGGTCACGTTTACTCTGTTATCAGATTCATTTGCCTGATGTTCACGGTTCATCAGATGTTAGTTCCTGATTTAGTGACTGGGTTTAGTTCTTGGATTATGGAGCCTGCAGGGACTTTTAGGCTTGTTACATGCATAGTGTCTTTTCAAAAATAAACTTCCAACGTAGATTTACTTAGTTTGCACCAAATTCAACTGTTATCAGCTCATTAAATAGACGATATCAGTCGCTATCAGCACCATAGATGTGGGTCATTAGGGACCTCCTACACCTACTACGTTGTAAAAGTAAAACTTAAAAGCAACACGTTCTAACATGTTGAAATTGAATAAAACGTCACGTTATCAACACAAACAAAAAGACTTGTTTAGGTTTAGACAACAAAACTACAATTTCTTTAGGGTTAGACAACAAAACTACAATTTCTTTAGGGTTAGACAACAAAACTACAACTTCTTTAGGGTTAGGCAACAAAAAAAACAGTTTGTTAAGTTTTGGGAAAAATATAGTTTTTGCTTAAATTAACCTAATTTCAAAAGTTAAACTTAAGGTTGTGAACACAAAGACAACAACATGTTGTTGGTTTCACACAGGATGCGAACCCCGGTTACCGTGGTGAAAATATTGTATTTTGTGTTCCTTCTATCGTCCCCTAACTCCACCTCAAATGCCTATACTACAGCGCCGGACTTCCACTTTCACTCCTCTCATAATTAAGTTGCTATCATTGTCGTCTTCTTTTATTCCTTCTTTCGGTGATCACCCATGTGAATCGATGATATAAACCCACTAGTGGGTGTAACAGGCCCCTTCTGACCCATATCTATGAGGCTTATAACCACCAATAACGTCCCTTTAGTGACCTGATAACAGTCTCTGGTGTTATTTCAGTATTTAAGTTACGTAACAAAACAACAGTAAAGTCAATGTTGACTTTGTTTCACACGGGACATGAACAGCGGCCTCCTCGGTGAAAGTCCTGTGTTTGTTTGACCCGCCAAGCTCCCATACATGAGCCTGCCCGCCCTAGGACTTTCACGATCAGTTGCTCTGATCTTCTAATATTGACGTTGATGGGTTTACATCGAAGTCAGTTGAAAGCCTGGTGCGTCAGATAGAGACGCTGAAGGCTGCATCGGTATCAGGCGCACTAACCAAGAGTCGGTATTTTGACGAGTTGGGAGGGAGAACGGGTTGTTAGGACAGCACAGGAACTGAATTTAGACCCTGGTTCCTCCTGTTGAACTGCAGGTAAGGTTCCAGGAAAGGTTTCTGAAAAACTTGTTGTAGTTGAAAAGAGACGAGAGAGGAAGGCCTTCATTCTAGAGCGGCCGTTTTGCACCAATGTCCAAAAATCATACAAGTGCATTTCAACTGTAGAAGATGTAAAGAGACGCCAGTTGCCTCAAGCGATCGGAGTCCAAATGTTGAAGTTCAAACACCTTCTGAGCTGAAGAGCAAAAAGTCCAACATATCTCACAGAATATCAGCTGAACGGATCCTGGCTGACGAGATGACGAGATGACGAGATGACGAGATGACGAGATGACGAGATGGATCTGAGCATCAAAGTGTGGATCTTTTCTTGATGGGAGTCAAAATGTTGAATATGTAGATCATGTCTTCACATCCCTCGGTACACTCCCATCCCTCCTCCTCCTCCTCCTCCTCCTCCTCCTCGTCCTCCTCCTCCTCCTCTCCTCGGGTCTGTTAGCTGAGCTCAAGTGTTATTCCTCCTCTCCAACATTAACACATGCGACTCCATCCCTCTCGCCCTCCTTCAATCTGCTCACGCACTACTCTCTCTTCTTCTTCTTCTTCTTCTTCTGTGCCTGAAGCGTCTGCAGGGAGGAGGCGGTGGCATGTAGAAATGTTAAAATATAACCATAAAATTAATGTGTCCTGGTCTTAAAATCTAGATGTGCTTTGATGACTTGCCTGAGGGAGAAGTGTAATAAAGACGTGATCGTGTCGAGAGCAGAATGAACACGTGGGTCTGACTGCTCTGAATTTTCAGGATTTTTAATCATATTTTCAAAATCATATTAATGTACAATTATCCTCCAACATATTTTTTATCCCCACAACTTTTAAACTATTGATGGTTTAGTAAGATTAAGGCTGTCTCTTAAACCATTCACTCTTCAGTACACACTGCGTAAGTCATCTAAATTCTCTCTATGTACAAAGCATGATGTCATTTAGCCCTCAGTTACTGACCATCCATTGGATGCATGCATTGTGGGAGAATGTGAGTCCAGTATATCGGGTATAATAGAATATGATCAGGCAGCACTACAAAGCCATATAGTGGACGATGTTTGACAGTCTGAATGTTGTACTTAGGGGCCACGACTAATGATTGACAATTATTCATTAGTCTATAAAATGTCAGAAAATAGTAAAAAAGAAAAAAAGAAGCCTGTTCCCAGAGCCATAGTGCTGTCTGGAAATGTCTAAAACCAAAATATATTCAATTTAAAATGATATAAAACAGAGAAAATGACCAAATCTTCCTGAGAATGTTTTACAGTCAATCAATTTGTTGATTCACCTGCTTGAAATTGTCTTGACCAAGTTGTTTCAGCACAAGTTGTAATCGGATTTTAGTCAGATGACTAACCAGCCCGTTCTCATTCCCATGACGTCAGATACAGAGACTTCTTCACGTCCGTGTGATACCGCCACACCCCCGTTACCCTTTAGCACTAGTATGAGACGCACCAGGCGTTCCATTACCTACAATGTAAACTCATCCACGGCAACAGTAAATGCTCTGGAAAAGTGCGGCGGGAGTGTGGTGATGTAGTGTAAAGAGTGAATAGAAACACACACTGAGCGGACGATAGGCAACGGGTGGACAGGTCCAACTAACACGAGGCTTTCATCCAGGAGACCGCTGTTCGTGTTCCCGTGTGTTCAGTTTCCCTTTGACGTTACAAACATCAACTAAAGTGACTCCAAGGCGGCGTGACAAAGGTTCTTTCACCCAGGAGGCTGCTGTTTGGGTGAAACCAAAAGTAAACATTGATTTTATGCTTCTTATGTTACATTGCTTAACAAAGTTTGTTTCTGCAAGTGTGATCCCACTGAGCAAAGACACGTCCAAAAACATTAATTTAACGTCTCTGTCGACCGTCCAGAAGACGTCTACTGAGGAGCAAGAAGAAAAGTTTTTGCGACGTCTTTTTGAAACGTCTTTTGAAACGTCTTTTTAACGTTCATCTATTGATGTCAACCTGAGCTGCACGTCCGCAGACGTCCAAAAGTGGGTCTGGAATGACGGACGTTAAACAGACATGATCTGAACGTCTTCCTGACGTCATCACGTGTTTGCTGGGATACTCGGCTGATATGAAGTGAATTTATGAAACCTATTTTTTGTTTGACATTCAACGTAACTCCACCGTGGTTTGCAGAAACGTTCCTGCGCCTCGCCGTGTTTGCAATCTCATAATTAGACATTTTATTTGTGGAGGGGTTTGAGATGCAGCAAAGGTCCACAGCCAGAATTTAACCAGGAACGTTGAACATTATAAGCTGTGTGTCTGTTAATAGTTAATAGTGTTTTAAATACCAACTAATAATCTGTATCTTCAAGTTTAACCCGTGAATCCTAAAAGATGATCAGTATTTGGTTCCCCTCAGAATAAAACAGCATTTAGACCATGAAACCTGTTTTCCTTCGAGGTTAGCAGCTCTGTGAAGCAGCTGATGTATGATTTTTAATACGAGGAGGAGGCCAGTACAGGTCTGATGTATCCATCTAACCCTCCTCCTCCTCCTCTCAACCTTGAGCTGCAGCAGCTCAGAGAGGAAGAGGAAGAGCTGCTGAAATTTTTATTTAGCAGATGAATATACCTATTATATATATATATATATATATATATATATATATATATATATATATATGCCTCCCCCCCAATGCACTCATGCATGCATGTTTACACTCAAACACACAAAGCTCCCGAATGTACAGCTGAGAGCGCTGGGAACCCAGAGCAATTAAAACCAGGCAAAATGTCTTTTTTTGAATGTCGTGATTGTGCCAGTTTTTATTTCTTGCAGTCTCGTGTGCGGCGGTGACGGCGTGTTTCCCTGCAGTGGGCCAGGCCCCTCTCTTATCAGTATGCTGCGTGCACTTCCTCTCTAAACATGGCCAAAGCTTTTGGGAGCCGTGAAGCTTCGCTGATAAGATAACAGACAAAGCCTCCCTCTCTCTTTAAGGAGCACGTGAAACATACAGGAGATCCCTCCTCCCTGTGGAGTTACACGGAGAGAAGAGAAGAAATCACATGTTTGGATAATTTAAAGAAAAGGAGAGTCCGATATGAACCGTGAGGTTAGAGGGGGGAGGAAGGAATTCATTTTTAGTGAAGGAACAAAAGAATACACACAGCTGCCACTTCTGGTGTGTGAGGTGAAGATGATCTGCAGAGCATATTTAAATACTTCGCCATGGCAACAGGCTCTATGATTAGGGGCAAACAGGCAAAACTGCTGCAGCACTTGGGATTGAGATGATACGAATTAAGGGAACTCTGGGCGGTTGCCAAGGAGACGAAATAGGCGGAGGGGTTAAAGTCCAACCTAAACACACCTTAAAGCTATTTTAGTGACAGCAGAGCAGAGAGTGGGTGGGGGGAGGGGAGGACGGAGCGAGGGGGAGGGGGGGCTTCTGACAGCCGAGCTCCACAAATAATCGCTAGACCTGCCGAGACGTGTGATCAGAGTTCAAAATCACTCCATGTGTGTGTGTGTGTGTGCGTGTGTGTGTGTGTTTGTGTGTGAGCCGTTCATTGTTCTGCAGTTTCACACCTCTGCTCGGTAAGAAAACACTGAAGAGAATAACATTATAATCCAGATGAATTTCATGCATTTTCTTTATTTCTTTATTGTTCCTCTGTCGGTTCATTTCCATTTAAAAGCCCCAAATGTTTTCATCATCTTGCAACAAATTCATCAGAAACGACAAAAGTGACGTTTTAGCTTCGTGACAACAACAACAACAACAACAACAACAACAACAACAACAACAACAACAACAACAACAACAGGCCCTCCAGGTTTCAGTGTTCAGGTTTCTATGGCGAGCTGTTTTATCATTTAATAGCTCAGCTTGACTATCCGGAATTAACATCAGAGATATCTATAACCTCATTGTGACTAGTCAGAGTTCTTATTCCAGATATCTATAACCACATTGTGACTAGTCAGAGTTCTTATTCCAGATATCTATAACCACATTGTGACTAGTCAGAGTTCTTATTCCAGATATCTATAACCTCATTGTGACTAGTCAGAGTTCTTATTCCAGATATCTATAACCACATTGTGACTAGTCAGAGTTCTTATTCCAGATATCTATAACGTTATTGTGCCTATTCAGAGTTCTTATTCCAGATATCTATAACGTTATTGTGACTAGTCAGAGTTCTTATTCCAGATATCTATAACCTCATTGTGACTAGTCAGAGTTCTTATTCCAGATATCTATAACCTCATTGTGACTAGTCAGAGTTCTTATTCCAGATATCTATAACCACATTGTGCCTATTCAGAGTTCTTATTCCAGATATCTATAACCACATTGTGACTAGTCAGAGTTCTTATTCCAGATATCTATAACCACATTGTGACTAGTCAGAGTTCTTATTCCAGATATCTATAACGTTATTGTGACTAGTCAGAGTTCTTATTCCAGATATCTATAACCACATTGTGCCTATTCAGAGTTCTTATTCCAGATATCTATAACCACATTGTGACTAGTCAGAGTTCTTATTCCAGATATCTATAACCACATTGTGACTAGTCAGAGTTCTTATTCCAGATATCTATAACCTCATTGTGACTAGTCAGAGTTCTTATTCCAGATATCTATAACCTCATTGTGACTAGTCAGAGTTCTTATTCCAGATATCTATAACCACATTGTGCCTATTCAGAGTTCTTATTCCAGATATCTATAACCACATTGTGACTAGTCAGAGTTCTTATTCCAGATATCTATAACCTCATTGTGACTAGTCAGAGTTCTTATTCCAGATATCTATAACCTCATTGTGCCTATTCAGAGTTCTTATTCCAGATATCTATAACCTCATTGTGACTAGTCAGAGTTGTTATTGTCATCCATAGTGGTTGTTTGCATAAAAACACACAATTCAAATGATTATGATTATTAAAATATTTGCTTTGATTAAAAAAATCTTGGGAAGGTGCTTAGAGCTAGTGTTATGAAGTTAAACAGGTCATAATTCTCTCTCTAATATCTATTTTATATTGATGTGAAAACATCTCCTTCAAACAACTGGATTTATTCAAGTTTCTCACCAAAAACTACATTTTACAAGATATCATTTAACCACATTGTGATGACGTTGTAATTTATCTTCACCCAATAGTCCTTTTTCCTGAGCCGACTTTGAACGCCTCATAATAATAACTCAATGGCACCTCCATTAATGTTAATATCTCTGTTATTTAACCAGTCAGGATTGTGCTGCTAACGGCTGCTAACAGCTAACGTTACTAACTCTCCTCCTGCTGGTTTGTTGTTCACAGTGTCTCTTTATCAGGTAGAAACAGGGTGCGTCCCCTCAGGTTTAGTAGCGCCACGCTGTTGAGAGCTTTTTTTTCTCTCCTCTGTGTCTCCGGTCACAAACAAACTGAAACATGATGCAGTGTGCGTCTGCGTCATTGTGCAGCGTAACTGTTGGAAAGCATCAATGAGAGGAATCGATAGACAGAGATTCCTCCGTGTAACACCAGTGGTACGTGTACCACAGTTTGAGAACCACTGGTTTAGTGAGATTAAGGTTGTCTTAAACTGTCTTAAATGTTGTACTTTGTACTTTGAGTTGTACTTAGGGCCACGGCTAATGATTATTTTCACTACCAATTATTCATTAGTCTAATAAATGTCAGAAAATAGTAAAAAAAAAAAAAAAAGCCTGTCACAAGTACAAGACAAGTACCGTCCCTAATGTCTCGTTGTGTCCGGCCAACAGTCCAAACCCTCGTTAAACACACTAAAGAAAAAGATCGTAATCCAGTTGAGTTTCATGCATATTCTTTATTGTTCCTCTGTGGGTTCGTTTCCATTTAAAAGCCCAAATATCCTTCTCTTTTTTTTTTTTTTTTTCGTGACATCATCATCTTGCAACAAATTCATCAGAAACGACAAAAGAGACATTATGGCTTCGTGACAACAACAGGCCCTCCAGGTTTCAGTGTTCAGATTTCAGTGTTTAAAGGTGCAGAAACGAGGCCGAAGCCCCGTGTGAAACATCCAACATATACAGAAGGGGGTTCGTTCTAAAGGTCCCACATTATCTAGAGTTTATTTACTAGAATAGTTTAGAGGACACGTTCTTGTATCCGTAGTTTTAACTTTCAAGCCAAACTCAAGTTTTGGAAATTAACTATGAAGGTCCTGATTGAACCGAAACATCTCGGCCTCTTTAATAAGAGCTATAAGATGCCCACATGAAGGTCATTTATGACACCTGAACCGTTCGCTGAGTTAAGACTGTGATGCGTTTGATAAGTGGACTTTTTTTTTTTTTAGATTGTCTTTAACATATTGCAACCCGGTCTCACAGGAAGGAGTATAAATAGCACAACGTGGGACATTATGGCGTGTCATGAGGAAGCATTTTTCATATGTACGCCGCGCAACAAAACTACGGTAACGTCCGACCGCAGTTGAGGCAACAAAACCACGTAGTCAGGTTTGGGAAAAACATCACGGTTGGGCTTAAAGTAAGTACGTAAACTAAGTAAAATACTTACGGAAACAACGTAGCATATGTACGGAAAACACGCCACAAACGTCACTAAAAAACACGTCACAAACGTCCATTACGTAACTTACAAAACAAAACATCGGTCTTAAAAGTCCTGTTGTTTGAGAGACGAAGTCTTTCCCTCTTTTTATTCTCCGTCTCCAGCTCTGAGCGAAGCATATTCACACGTGCGTTTACACTGCAGTCGGTACAGACTACATGGCAAACAAGAGACACGCCAAAACCAAGAAAGGCGTTCTTATTGCACACTAAATGCCTTGTGCATCATCGTGTCCTTCAAACGCCTTTCCGTGCGAACGGGCTGCATGTTGTGAACTCACAATTGAAGGTGCTGTTTTAGGAAATTCAATTAAAATTAAAAAAAGAATCCCTTTTTCACATGAACAAGTATCATCAATAGACTTGATTGGGTCCCTTTGATTATCAATAAGTGAAATCCATCCAATCAGCAGCTAAAAAGGAAAAGCTCCACACACACGAGCAGAGCTGCTCCTGTCAGCCAATCAGAGACCAGTACTGTACGGCCTTTTATAAGTACTTTTATTGTGTAACTTACGTACTTAACGCCTAACCAAGTACGTTTTGTTGCCTAAACCTAACCACGTAGTTATGTTATGTAACTTGCGTACTTAACGCCTAACCAAGTACGTTTCTTGCCTAAACCTAAGCAAGTAGTTTTGTTGTGTTACTTGCATACTTAACGCCTAACCAAGTACTTTTGTTCCCTAAACTTAACTAAGTAATTTTGTTCTGTAACTTGCGTACTCAACGCCTAACTTTTGTTGCCTAAACCTAATCAAGTAGTTTTGTTTCTTAAACCTGACCAAGTAACCTCGTTTTGTCATGTAACTTGCGTACTTAACGCCTAACCAAGTACTGCCAATCAGAGACCAGTACTGTACAGCCTTTTAATGGCATAAAGGGGAACTACACACATTTTCAAAATTCATACGTTATTCCAAAACGTTCTCATCCCAAACTCATCACGTACCGCCCCTTGGCGTCACGCACTTAGACGACAAAACCACTATAGTTAGGTTTAGGAAAGAAACACATGGTTAGGCTTAAAACTACTACGTTTACTATGTAAAAATGTCCTTCTTTTAAATAAAAAAATATTTACTGAATTATATTGACTAATTTATATATTTTTTATTTACATTTATTTATATATTTATTGCCTCATTCATTTATTTAATAGCCATATTTATGTATTCAATATTGAATGAAATGGTATTCCATAGAGTGATACTCGCTGTCAGGAATAAACTCATCTTTTAATTAAATCTCTTTTTATTTTTTGTTGCATTTCAAAGTAAAACTGCGACGTCTAGATAATGTGGGACCCGAAACCATTTCATTTCTTCTCCTTCTGTTGTTAAAAAATCAAAATATTTCCTGAATAACTTGATCATTTTAAAAGCTTAATGTGGTTACATTACATCTAGTGTTTTACTTTCCATCTTCCAGACATTTGATATCAGCTGTTCTGCCTAAAACAGAGAGTGATTCATATCCTGATCAGCCGCTGTCCTCCACCCACACACCGCCGTCCTCACTTCATCAAGCAGAAAAAACACAAATAGCTTTAAAAAAAAAAACAGTGACCCTTAAGAAAACGTTAGTAAAAGCGGCAGTATTCAAAGTATTCAAAGCACAGTAGAAGAAGGTTTTTAGTTCAGGCACTTGTTAAACTCCCTTATGTGTTGTTGTGTTTTTTATTTTTCATTTCCTGTCTCAATTGGCTAACCTGTCGAACAATGTTTACAGAGACGTGGAATGCTCTTTCCTTATTTTCTCATTACTCTGGTGATTATGGTAATGGGTTTGGTTTTGTTTGTGCCGAACATCAGCTCGAGTGTGTGAAAGAGTGTGAGAGGTGAACGCCGTGGCATGAATAGAAATAATGACACTGATTACATCTCTCACCTGTGTGTAGAATAAATGACACAAGTAAACATTTTCCTCTTTGTCTCTTGAAGAACACAAGAAACAAACAAACTAAAGGTGACATTCAACTTAAGATTATTAAAGAAACAACAACAACAACAACAACAACAACAACAACAACAACATAGTCCTGATGTGAAAGAAACAGTCATATAGCCTCAATGAAGAAGACAAATCAAGACATGTTTTGTTAAAATAATCCATTTAAAAGGCATCAAGTCTCCTCAGATTGTTGGACGTCACCTCTAAAACAGAATATTCACATGATGAGTTTCATTTCTTTGAGATTCGGCATCACTTCATCTTTCAGTGTTGTTTTTAAATATTGAGGTTGGATGATCCAAACAGGCTGGCTCCCACCATCCATTTATACAAAGATATACACTACCTTTGTTTAAACTTAAAGGACCGTTGTCTTACGCAGAGCTGGACGAGAAGATTGATGTTATATCTTTAAAGGTCTAAGAGGTGTTTAGCTTAGCCTAGCACAAAACCTGGAAACAGGAGGGAACTGCTAGCGTACTGTAGCTCTGGCTAACGTTAAACAATTTCAGCTTTTCAAGAACTTAAAATTGATTTCCGTCTTTTCATTTTTTACATGGGGCAACACAAGAAACAACAAGTTATGTAACCTGCTTACTTAACGCCTAACCAAGTACTTTTGTTGCCTAAACCTAACCAAGTAATGTTGTTGCGTAACTTGCGTACTTAACGCTTAACTTTTGTTGCCTAAACCTAATCAAGTAGTTTTGTTTCCTAAACCTAACCAAACCCAACCAAATAGTTTTATAATGTAACTTGCGTACTTAACGCCTAACCAAGTAATTTTGTTGCGTAACTTGCGTACTTAACGCCTAACCAAATAGTTTTGTTGCGTAACTTGCGTACTTAACGCCTAACCAAGTACTTTTGTTATTTAACTTGCGTACTTAACGCCTAACCAAGTAATTTTGTTGCGTAACTTGCGTACTTAACGCCTAACCAAATAGTTTTGTTGCGTAACTTGCGTACTTAACGCCTAACCAAGTAATTTTGTTATTTAACTTGCGTACTTAACGCCTAACCAAATAGTTTTGTTGCGTAACTTGCGTACTTAACGCCTAACCAAATAGTTTTGTTGCGTAACTTGCGTACTTAACGCCTAACCAAGTACTTTTGTTGCCTAAACCTAACCAAACCCAACCAAATAGTTTTATTATGTAACTTGCGTACTTAACTCCTAATCAAGTCTATTGTTATGTAATTGCGTACTTAAAGCCTAATCAAGTAGTTTTTTTGCGTAACTTGCGTACTTAACGCCTAACCAAGTAATTTTGTTATTTAACTTGCGTACTTAACGCCTAACCAAATAGTTTTGTTGCGTAACTTGCGTACTTAACGCCTAACCAAGTACTTTTGTTGCCTAAACCTAACCAAACCCAACCAAATAGTTTTATTATGTAACTTGCGTACTTAACTCCTAATCAAGTCTATTGTTATGTAATTGCGTACTTAAAGCCTAATCAAGTAGTTTTTTTGCGTAACTTGCGTACTTAAAGCCTAATCAAGTAGTTTTGTTGCCTAAACCTAAGCAAGTACTTTTATTTTGAAGTTTATTTAAAGAAATGACTATGCATGTAACGAGCAGAAACTTGGCACGCCGTCCCTGACACGCCTAAAACTGACACTAGAGGGGAACCTAGAGCTTCATAGTTTGAAGCGTAGGGCCACTGACCAAGCGTCGGTATTTGACGAGTTGTTAGAATGTGTTAAAAAAAACAGACGTTTCCCTGTTTCCAGTCTTCATGCTAAGCTAAGCTAAGCTAATTGCCTGCTGGCTTCATATTTACTGAGCAGACATGAGAGTGGTATCGACACTCTAAACTAAGTCTCAACAAGAAAGCAAATGAACTCTGGAACTGCTCCTTTAAGCTAAAACACTGGACGTCTTATTTTGGCAACAAACATGTCAGATGTTGTTTTATTGATCTCTGATAATATCATGAAGGTCTGACAGGTCTGTTGTGTAACATTGCTAAGACGCTTTTTGATTATAAATTTGAGGCTTCTTCTTGATAAAGGCTTCTTTGCTTGATAAAGTGTCACAATATTAATATTAATTCTCAGCTCTCTTGACATCGGTTTAGATCGACCGTCCGAGGTGGAAGGAAACCAGTGGATTCTGTTTTAGGGTGGATATCAACCTGCATCGTTGGAGACACATCATCACAGTGAAAACATGAAATCAGACGGCGTTACTCATGACAACCTATTTTATGTTAATATCAAACGGCAACTTTTCAAGTTGAGATTTTAAGGTGTGTATTTAAAGGGTTTCCATCGTGATCCCTAAACGGTGAAGGATCACTGAGTTCAATAAATATAAAAAAAAACAATCACTAGAAACAAAGTCACGAGGTTTTTGCCTGATAATAACACAATGTGTTCAAGACTGACAGCTCATTGAAGTGCAACCCCCCCCCCTCCCCCCAGCTGAAGGCAACAGTCAGCTCCATTTAACAGCGTCTCTGTTCGGGTCCCAGAGCCAATTAAAAGGTGTGAGATTCCTCCATCAGTTCAGTTCTCGCTGTCGCTGTCAAATCGGTCAGCGGGGAAGACATCAGCCCCCCAAACCACATCCTAAATTAATCGCACTCGGAGATAATCACATAACCGACAATTAACTCCATTTCCCATTTAATACCCCCGCCCACCCAGCAACCCACAGTACGACTACACACACACACACACACACACACACACACACACACACACACACACACATATGGCACGTCTACACAGCAGTCTTATTACACAGACAGACGCTGATCCCCAGCAGGCACGACGCACACATGAAAGATGTCAGTTAGAGCTTTGTTAAGTTCACAACAGTGAAGCTTACACCTCTTCTTTTTTTCCTCCTCTGAGGAGGTTGGAGGGGAGGGGGGAGACACTAAACATTGAAAGTGACATCAATAATTAGGGATGTGAAGAGTAAAACAAAAACAAGCTGCATGAAGCAGGCGAGAACGTTTTTCGCCTCCCTGGTGAGATTTCATTTAACAAAAAGTACGAAAAATAAATGTCCAAAATAATCATGAAGTCTTGTTTTGGTAAATCCTGACATATTAAAGGACACATATCATACTCAGGTTCATACTTCTATTTTAGGTTTCTACTAGAACATGTTTACATCAGGGTTGTCAACGTTAACGCAATAAATTAGTTTTTAACGCCACTAATTTCTTTAACGCATTTACGCAACTTGAGATTTTTAGGTTAAATAACGCTCCAAAATTACGCAAAACTTTGGCGAGGAAAAACTGTCATGTCCATTTTCAAAGGGGTCCCTTGACCTCTGACCTCCAGATCAGTGAATGTAAATGGGTTCTATGGGTACCCACGAGTCTCCCCTTTACAGACATGCCCACTTTATGATAATCACATGCAGTTTGGGGCAAGTCATAGTCAAGTCAGCACACTGACACACTGACAGCTGTTGTTGCCTGTTGGGCTGCAGTTTGCCATGTTATGATGTGAGCATATTGTTTTATGCTAAATGCAGTACCTGTGAGGGTTTCTGGATCAATATCTGTCATTGTTTTGTGTTGTTAATTGATTTATAATAATAAATATATACATACATTTACATAAAGCAGCATATTAGTCCACTCCCATGTTGATAAGAGGATTAAATACTGGACTAATCTCCCTTTAAGGTTCATTTAGAACACATAAAACAATGTGCGATTAATTTGCGGTTAATCGTGATTAAATATTTGAATCAATTGACAGCCCTAATTTTAATATTAATAAAGGTCCACAGAGCTTCTCCTGCAGACGGAGTAGCCGGCGTCTCCGCTCTCAAACACGCTTTCTGCCAAGAAATTGCACGTTATTATCAAATTGCACCTCCAGATCAGAACTCTCTGCACGTCGCTGCAGCCTGCGACGCCTCCGTTCCCCTCCGAGCCACTGATTGTGGATCAGCTGCAGCCTGATGGCACTGTGTGGTCGGCACTGAGGGGGATGTTTCCTCGCTGATCTGTGATCAGACTTGAGCTGTAACGGCACTGAGTGAAAGAAAACAACAAAAAGATCTACGCCCTTCTGACTTCTATTTATATTTAAAGACTAGAGCACCGATAAGGGTGGATGTCAGAACAAATGCGTCTTTTAACAGGAAGACCCAGTAAGCACTGATTTGGCAACTTAGTCTGAGTTAAAACTGGGCTGGATTTGATCCATCATTTTCAATCTTTTAACCTTTTATGCATTATTGTATAAATACTTAAAGCGTAATAACTCCATAGATTTGAATTGGGACCTTCACAATTCACAGCGAGTAGCTTGTTAATGAGAAGATGTGCAAAGCAAATACGCTACAGCTGTGACTGCAATGCGTCACAGACACATTTAATGTAATATAAATACCATTCTCTCTCTCCTGCAGCTCATCTCATGTTCAGGTTGTATCTGCAGGTTGTAAACATTCATAATTAGGCTGCCACAAATACAAGTCCTCCCTCTGAGTGAGTCAACTAAAGATAATCACAGATCTAAAGTGATTCTTTGAGTTTTGTTATTTTTTAACTTTAATTAATTGCAAATATTGAACTTAATTAGAATCAATAAGGGATTCAATCAGGGATTGAGATTCAGATTGCTAATGCTAAAATGCTATTGAACCCCAAACATACGTAGACTCCTAAACAACCTTTAACCAGCTGTATTCCACTTTAAAGTTACTACGAGGAACTTTAACTCGCTGTTGATTTTGGCGATCCCTGTGGAAAAAGGCGGTACTGTTTCCGAGCACCAGAGTCCCTTTAGAAAACCTCTCATTTTACTGCAGCAGGGTCTGACAGTCTGCCCCGCTCAGTCCTGGTTCTGGTTCTCCCGTGCCTCCGTTTCCTTCAGTGTGCCCAGTAAGAAGGCCTCGGCCTCCAGCAGCGTGGTGTCGGTGTCGGCTCTCAGCGAGGTGAAGCTCTGCTCCTGGCCGGAGGAGGAGCCGCTGCAGCCGGGCGCGGAGCTCTCCACCTCCCGCCGGAGCGAAGCCGGATCTGGGTCTGGTCGCTGCCAGAGGCCCCGCTGGAGTCTGAGCTGAAGGAGGTTCTGCATGATTTTGATTGATTTCTCCAGAATCCGACCCGGTGGCACCGATGACGAGCATTAAGAATAACTCTATAGAAACAGCCAGTGTTCTCTCTGATGCTCTGTTTACTGATGGAGGTCATATAGAGGTCATATAGAGGTCATACAGAGGCATCAGGATTAAACTGAGACGGTTTCAGAACCAGTTCAAAGTTCCTCACAGTAACTTTAAACCCAGATTAAAAAAAAGAAAAAAAAAAAGATAATCACCAAATCAATGTTTACTGGAAAACATCCGTCTGCACTTTTGATACCAGAGTTGTGTTTTGTCATTTAGCACCAGCGGGTTGACTGCACTTAATCTGTGTTTGGCTCAGCTGATCCCGAATCAGTGGCTTTCTAATCGGACGCTAAACAAAGAGAATTCTATTCATCAGCTACCTGGAGCCAGAATACTGACATGCTAAATGAAACCAATCTCTTCATCAATAATCAGCTGTTCAAACCAAGAGGAGGATGATGGGAGGATGATGGGAGGATGATGGGAGGATGATGGGAGGAGGAGGAGGATGATGGGAGGATGATGGGAGGAGGAGGATCCTGGTCGTGGGGCACTGTGGCTGATGTAGTCCGGGTCACATGGCCAGAGCTCGAGCCTTGCCGGCCGCTGCCTGCGCTCTCTGCACGGCTCCCTGGTTGTTCTCCCTCCTCATCAGCTGGTTGGTCTCAAACAGGCCCTCGTGGCTGCTGCCGCCGCCGCCGCCGCCGCCGCCGCCGCCGCCGCCGCCGCCGCCGCCGCCGCCGCCGCCGCCGCCGCCGCCGCCGCCGCCGCCGCCGGGGCCTCCGTCCAAAAACGTCAGCACCCCTGGACCAGACAGACTCCTTGTGACATATTTCACCAAAGCAAAACAGGACACAGCAAAGACTCGGACACTGAAGGCCGCATTCAGTCTTTGGGACTGTGTGCCAGGAGACCAGCGGGGACTCCAGGAGGTTACTGGTCCCCAGAACCTCATCCAAACAACTTCACACCCAACGCTGGGCTTCCTTGGGTCCTGAACAATACAACCGCCATGACACAGTTGAGTCCAGATTCAATACTATCACCGTATTGGGTGGCGATTCGATATGTATTGGGATTTTTAAAGGGACTGTCTGTTAGAATCAGAATGTCTTGTTAACAGCTTCACCTGTGTCCGTTAAGTCAACTAAAGTCAGCGTCCTGTTGCTGGCGCTTGTGCTCGCTCTACATAGACATGAAGGAGCATCACTCAACACAGTGAGGAGACACACGTCAGCTAAAAGCACCATATCACTCTATATCTCAGCTGCTTGGCAGTAATGTTAGCTGACCAGACCAAGGTCTCTCCATGAATCAATGCTGATCCTAGTGTTGGCTTTTCCCGCCTCAGCCTCCCGACCGCGGCCGGAGGGAACGGGGGAGACGATAACGTTTCTCTCTGCGGAGCCCCGTCACTTCACAAGACACGGGAAACCTCTGTTGGTCTGGAGGAGCTGCAGCAGTTATTTCTGCACAAACGTCCACTGAACATTCACTAGATATTCTCAGAGCTAAACTAACTCTTCTGCAGTGTGGAGTGAGCAGCATGCACGTGAGAGGTGGAGCGAGAGAGAGAGAAGGAGCACGGTGTGTGAGTGAAGGCAGGCAGAGGAGCAGAGGAGCAGAGACTCCGGTCCTGGAGACCAAAGCTACGGTCTCCTCCGCGTCCTCCGACCGCGGCCAACACTGTTTAACAGCTTCACTAGATACAACCAAGAGGTTTTGGTGCTTCACTGGAGTTTGTGTTGGAGTCTGAGTCTGAACAGCGGAGACACACGAGAGACCATGAGACACACGAGAGACCATGAGACACACGAGAGACCACGAGACACACGAGAGACCATGAGACACACGAGAGACCATGAGACACACGAGAGACCATGAGACACACGAGAGACCATGAGACACACGAGAGACCAGGAGACACACGAGAGACCATGAGACACCGACCAGCAATGATTTATACCTGGAAGAAGTTACTAACAGAACCTTTAAGTACACAATACAGAGATAAAACTTTGCCCAAATCGCAACACTAACTCACCGCAGTTAATTCCCTTTTTTTTTTTTAAATATATGTTTTTATTATTAACTAAGCTGCTTTAACTCAGAATCTGGTTTGTGTTTCATCACCTTCTGTCTTCTGTTTGACCTCATATAACGGCTGAGGGTTAACTGTTACCTGAACGTGGGTTAATGTTCAACTAGAAACGGCATTACAGACATTGAGGAATGAAGCCCGTCCCTTAAAAGCACCATCTCTATTTTTACAAGCACAAAAATGAACCAGTCGTCACGGTGACACAAATAAAAATGTGTTGATTACCTCCAGAGACGGGCGGGGGGGGGGCGGCTCCCGTCCAGACAATTAACACGTTTAACACTGTTTAATATGATTAAAAAGTATTTATAGTGTTTGGTATCAGAACAAAGAACAGAAGGACTGTAACAAAACTGAGATGAAGTGACACAAACTTCAAACAATGATTTAACAGAACAAAACAAAGTCGATGGTTGAGATTCTGAAATCATCGGAGGCTTCATCCTTCTGTTCCAACTCTTAAAGTTGAACTCTTTTACTTGTTACCTGCATCATTTCACTCAGAAGTTCCTGTTACACCGTGGTGGAAGAAGTACTCAGATATTTTACAGATATGTATAATGAAGTCTTACCGTAACCGTCCACACATCCGCTTTTAAACTCGCCCTCAAACCTCATCCCATCGAAGCGAGTGAAGACGCCGGCGCCTTGAAATTTGCCCTGAACAAACTCTCCTTCATACCTGAAAAAAGAGATTCACATAAAAACACATTTACAGGAAGAAAAAAGAAGCTTCTCAGATTGCTTCAATAGAGCGTACTAACAGTTCTTTAAACTAATGAAAGAAGAGAGCTGAGAGGACGGTGAGGAAGGACATCTCTCTAAAGCAAGAGGAATGCTTTTATACGGACGTGAACAATAAATAACCGACGTTTGACTGCTATGATTTAGACATATTGGCCTTCAATGTTTTGCAATTTTAGGTATGAAATTGGCAAAGCTCTGTATCATAACTCTGTTTTCAGGTCGGTTTTTGTGGAATCTAAAACGCATTTCTTGTTGATTTCTATGTATGTTGTTGAACAATTCATTGATTGATCATAAAAATAATAAACACAATAATTTAGATAATCCCCCCCCCCAGGTTAACACCGTTAGCTTCTAGCATTGTTAGCTGCTAGCCACTGGCTCGGCCGTTACCACGTTGAGAGCCGTATGGAGGCAATCCTTAAATCATAGATATGCTCTGAATTCTGAATTTAGCGCCTTTAACAATATTCAAATAAACTTAGTTTTATAGAAACTTATTAAATAAAACGTTTTAAAAACAAACCGATGAAGCAGAAGAAGTATTCAGTTACTGTGACATTAGGTCAAAGGTCAGGTTAGCAGGAAGTGAATCACAGACCTGGAGCCGTCGGGGAAGACCAGCACCCCACAGCCGTTGAAGAGGCCGTTCTCAAACTGTCCGGTGTAGCAGGTCCCGTCGCTGAAGGTCAGCTGACCCAGGCCATGACGCAGACCTGCAGCGCCACAAAACACACACAGCTGAGAAATCAACGGCTTCTGACAGATTAGGTTCAGTTTATTATATTATAATATATATATATATATATATATATACTCCACAGGTGAGATATGGAATCATCTTAACAGCAGCAGAGAGATAACAAGCAGAAACAACAGAACATGATGATGACTGTAAAATACAAAGAAAACATAATGATTGTCACTGGGTTTAAGATAAATGTTTAAAGTGAAATTGACATTGTAAAGTAAATGTATATTACATTAAGATCAAATATTTAAAATCACGTACAAATACAGAACTATTATGTTTAACTGGAAACGTTATACGGCGAGCAGCGGTAATGTCAGCGTGGTCAATTTCAATTTATTACCATATTATTTAGTTATTATTTAACTTAGTGTATCATAGTCTCAAATGCCACAAAGTCAAACAAAGAACCATGAAAAAGCATGAACGCAACACAAACGTGTACTTAGTACCACAAATATACATTTCCACAAAAGGAAAACACAAATTATCTGTCAATTACCATTAAGAACTGCAATAAAACAGAAACACACTGTCGTAAAGAGGAAAACACAAAGAATCACATAATATAACAAAAACGCATCCACCCGACCCGAGAACCAAAGTACTGCAACATCTATCAGAGAAACTACTATAGTCCTGCTATAATACTATAGTCCTGCACATAGGTTACAGATAGCAGTAGATTAATGCTTTATAGGTTTCATTTATATTTATAAACATTGCCTACCTGAAATCAAGTTTAGTAAAGTTTACATGTTTTTATTTATTCTTCAGAACTATATGATTTCCAAGTATAGTTCAATTCTGATAATTCAGTGTATAACTAATAACTTTTTGCAAGATTCTTAAAAAGAATATTGGTTAATATAATCATAATAATCAGCATCAGTTATGCAGTATTGTTCTGGGTTTTGCAGTTTTTGTGCAACACATCGGTCTCAGTGGTCGTATTGTGTGTTAAATAAAACCTCCAAGACAACAATAAGCAGTTATTAGGACATAAATATAACTGAATGGAAAAATGAAACTTATACATGAGTCTATTTGGCCTTCTAAGACTCCAGTTTGTTTATGAATGATAAATAAAATACCCTGTTTCTATGTTACAGACAAAGCTTCGGACCCAAGGATACATCATAATTTGGAGAATTATAAAATCATGCGTTCTATACAACAACCTCTTCTACAGTCGACAGACATGTTTGTGTCCTGCTCTTGAACCAGAACAAACAATAAACCAGAACAGACTGGTGAGAGGTCTCAGTCTGATTTGGAATGAAATGTTTACTGAAATCCATCAATATTTCAGAAGCACACTCGTTTCTATCCTTGAAAAAACAACATATTTTAGAGGTTAAGTCTCTTATACCTCACTCCATCATGTGTTCAACACGTGTTCATTTTATCTATAGGCAATTATTTCTGAGCAAAACTCTTCGGCCTGAAACTTTGTGCAAAAGATAAACTGGAACCAAACGGGGTTGAAGCCAAAACATGACCATGAACTTCCACCATTTATTATCCTCGTATAGTCTGCGGTAAGTTCAAGGCCATAAAGTAACAAATAAAACTCAACTCTAGACAGGAAAATACCAGATTTACAATATTCAAGCACAGTTAGTACTTTTTAACACTTTTGATATTGTTTCCAGAATGGTTTGTTCCAGAAACAGTACAAAAAGGACCAACAAATACAGGACTTTCAACCTCTCCCAACTCGTCAAATACCGCCGTTTGGGCAGCGATCCTCGTCATTGGAAACCGACGCATGGAGGCGCCCTTAAGCGACAGTATGTGAGGAATCAGGCTTTATTCAACATGCAGTCTGTACGGACTGCAATGTAAACGCATCCACATAACACATGCCACGCTTGGAGCTAGTGAAGCCTGCTGATGTAGTTTTGTTGTCTAAACCTAAAGAAGTTGTAGTTTTGATACCTAAACCTAAAGAAGTTGTAGTTTTGTCGTCTAAACCTAAAGAACTTGTAGTTTTGTTGCCTAAACCTAAAGAAGTCTTTTTGTTTGTGTTCAAACGGGACGTTTCATTCAGTTTTACGTGTCAGAACATGTTGGTTTTAAGTTTCACTTTCACTTTTACAACGTAGTAGGTGTAGTAGGCCCCTACTGACCCACATCTATGGTGCTCATAGCGACTGATAACGCCTATTTAAAGGCCTGATAACAGTCAAATCGGTGAAGTTTTTCTTGGGAATGCAGGTAAAAGAACATTTAAAAAGGCAGTTACATTATTATTCCAACTAAACTTTGAGCTCCAGGAGAGTTGTTTAAATACAGATGGTGAGCTGCTCTCTTTCATTTTTCACCTCTTAAAATGTTCCACAGAGGTGAGAGCTCATTTTCTCCAGTAATTCTGCAACTGATTTCCGAAACCATGAGGATGGCAGTGGAAGGAGCCGGAGCGTTTCTCCTTGCCAGTCTCCATTAGCAGGCCCAGCGGGACTTAGGAGAATAACGGGATGTGAGGCACAGTTGGACACGGACTGAGGAGGTCCTGGGTTCCTCACAGCGGCTGTAAGCGAGGAATAGGATTACTGTGAGCTCGCCAAGTGGCATGAAACTGGTGGAGAGAGGAGGATCTGGTGGGGGGGGGATCCATAACAGCGGATTGGGATTTCCAGGAGGGGGAGGCGGGCTGCTTGGCAGGGGGTGAGGCGAAGGGTGAGCCTAGTGAGTGTTGTCCCTTGCTCCCAGCTAATGGCAAAGTAAATTAGGCAGTCCATCTGTCAGGGCTGCTTAATGTGCCGCTCTCTGCCTAATCTCAGCCGGGTTTCCACGGGAGATTTGGACAAGAGATTTGGAGAAGAAACTAAATCTGGAGCTCTGCATTCCATTTTCAAACTCCAGCTTCCCCTGAAACATCCATATGTGCAGATGTTTGGACTCGATTAAGTATATATATATATATATATATATATGGGTAAAGAAGAGGGCCAACGGGGGCTTAAATCCAACTCTTCAGCCTGCGGGAGCCCTGACGAGTGCGGGGCGCCCGAGGTGGAGATTTCACGGAGTAGCCGCTGAAATGTGACAATCTGTGGCGTGTCACAGACGCCAAAGTCAAACGCCCAGAGCCGCTTCTTCCTTCAAGCATCAGAGCATATTGAATATAAGTGGCAAAAGTGAAAGCTACAGACCGCTATGACGCTAACTTTATACTGAAGGGACAGTGATGTGATCCCTCCAGACGGACTCTAATCTGTCACTCAGCTGCTCCGTAACGCCTCTCCTCAATCTCTCGTGTCGGGTCACGGTCTCCGGCTAATTACGGTTTAGAAGAGTTTGTCCGGCTTTTATGTCAATCAATAGCGGTAATGCATAGATGTTAAAGGACTGGGAGAAGTCCAGTAGTAAATGGCTTCTGGCTGTGCCTCGGCTGGATGTGGATGTACCCAACCTACTTCCTGTAACCCGATCGCTCACGGGCCCGTCTTCAACCGGCGCTCCGCTCAATTATTCATGTGACGCCGCAGACCTCTGTCCAACACACCACTACATGTTTGTGTGCAAACAGTGACTTTGCATGGATGGACGCAGAGACGCGACGCAACACACACACATCAATCTGTGTTCATGACAACACCTCCCAACACACACACACACACACACACACACACACACACACACACACACACACACACTCACACACACTCATAATTACATATTACAGAGTTAACTGAACCCGTGGTGTTAAAATCAACAGAACGCACACATTTTGAAATGTCGGAAAATAATTGTCTTAAGTGCTACAAAATCTATTCCCCGGAGTACTTTAGCTCTGTTTACACGTGGAAGTATACAAGGTGGAGAGAGAAACTTAATTAAAAAGTTATTAACAGCAGGAAAGAAAACAACAATTTACAAGTAAATGGGTGAAAAGGGAGCAATATAACAGAGAGTAATATCTAGAAACGGTCTAACTAATCTTCCTCATGATAAAAACTGACATCAACTGGAAGTAAATGGGACTAAATGAACATTGTTCAAGATGCACAGCAACACTTCTTGCTTTTTGTGTTAAACTGTATCTCACTGGTCCGTCTCAGGGTGGGAGATACAGACAAACGCTTTAGAGGGAAATAATAGTAAGTTAAAGTTACTGTGAGGAACTTTTAACTGGTTCTGAAACAGTCTCAGTTTAATCCCTCTATATGACCTCTATATGACCTCTATATGACCTCCATCAGTAAACGAGACCATCAGAGAGAAGATTGGCTGGTTCTATAGAGTTATTCTTAATGCTCGTCATCGGTGCCACCGGGTCGCATTTTCAGACAAAATCATGCAGATCCGGCTTCGCTGCCGCCTTCGACTTGCAGTCGGAGCGCCGGCGGGAGGTGGAGAGCTCCGGCGGGAGGTGGAGAGCTCCGGCAAAGGTGGAGAGCTCCGGCGGGAGGTGAAGAGCTCCGCGCCCGGCTGCAGCGGCTCCAACATTTGAAGAAATTCGCTCAAGGCGTCCCTGAGATACGATGTTCACAAGAATGGACCGGACAGACGTACTGACGGACAATCCGGAAACATAATGCAAAATGGAAATTATAACTTCTACAATTCCATGACAAGAAATAGATATACTTATTTAAAACAAATTAAATAAATGTGACAAAAAAATCGACACAATGCCAAGAAATCGTGTCAGTTCCAAACAGAGAGCTGCGTCTGATTCCTCCAGTCCTAACTTAGAAACACGTCCGTGCTAAAAACAAACACCGCCGTGCACTAAACCGGAGCATATCGGAGCATCACAGCCAAACCAGTTTAACAGTTTTGTGCTAACCGTGCAGGAAGCATATGTTTCTCCCTTCAGTCTCGCGCTCGCTTCGGTGCCAAACTTTTGTTCTTTGTTTAACCTCGCCCTAAAGGTTGTCTCAGTGTTTTTGTCAAACTGCAAATACTGGTTTAGGTAGTGTGATATCCCGTCTCCGCGGGCGCGCTGGCACCAGATGGTCCATATGTGCATGTGTGTACATTTTCCTGTAGTTACCGACTGCAGTTTGACACCTTTTTTTTGCTTGTTAGATGCAATCTGTGTGACTGCAGGTTCATTTAAAAGCCAATTAGTTTTGCTGTTGTGACTCACTGACGGTACACTTCTCTTCTGACCCTCCTCTGACTGCTCCTTCCTTAGAAGCTGCTGGAAACAACTTTCTTTTAGCACAATCATTTTATCCTCAAAGGTGTCCTTAAAGGGGATATTCACACTAACAACGGCAACAAGTGCTGATAGAGCTAACACTTAACGTGTGGGGGGGGGGGGGGTGGCCATTATGCTTCAGTGAAATCCTGCCTCCCACCCCTAGCAGACTTTCTCGCTCTTAACACTCCGCCCTTTGCTTTGAGCGTCTAATGATGACGCGGATGGGTTTACATTGGAGTTAGTTGAAAGCCCGGTGCCTCCCATAAAGACGCCAATGGATGCCTCGTGTGTCGGTATCAAGGCGCCGTGGGCCGCTGCCCCGAGCGTCGGCCTTTGACGCAGAAACCAGGCTGGAATAATATGAATGGAGTTGGTGTGAAAACACCACAACACGTTGTTCCGTACCCGAGTACACTGGCATTATCCTCCACGTGTATGTGTTTATGTTGAGATCAGCTGTTCTAGTAGCGGAGCATCGTAAAACACGTCATTCAAGGTCTGGGTATCATCGGATATTCCGTTTTTCCTTTGGAATTCAGAAAGGAAAAAACGTTTTTTTATTTTTTCGTTTCTGAATCAAAAAATGAAAAACGAACCCAAACCGGGCCGTTTGTTTGTTTTTGAGAATTCCTTTTATCATTATTCGTTTTGAATTGAAGAACGGAAGTCACGTGGGTTTTTCGTTTTTTTGTTTTAAACCACAAACGAAAAATGGATCCCGTGGTGCTCTGTTTGTTTTTTGTTTCCAAACGAAAAACGAAAAAAACTAATTAAAAAAACGATCCGATTTAGTTTCTTCAAGTTTCTTTCTGTCATTTTCTCTTTTGAATCGAAGAGCGAAGAACGGCAGTCACGTGACCAGGAAGTGAAGGCAAACATGTCAAAATAAAAGCCAAGAAGATAGTTTGGTCATTCTATAAAAGTGTAACATTATTTAAGCACATGATCAAAGTAACAGTAGAAGATAAATAGAATAAATAAATACATACTGTACCTAAAAAAGCCTAATTAATTATATATCCTAGACACATGCACTGTGCCAAAATCATGGAAATTCACAATAATTAGGCCTGTGCTAAAAAAGCCAGGTAAAGTAAGCCAAATGATCTTCGGCCCATCGCAATAACCTCCATATTGTGTAAAATCATGGAAGGAGTTCTTGCCAGCCACCTGACCAGCACAGTGGCTACTAAGCTAGATCTGCTCCAGTTTGCTTAAATAAGAGCGACAGAGTCCCAGACGACGCTGACTCTGCTTAACACCGTCACTAAACACCTTATGCATCCTAAAGGTTATGCCAGAGCTTTATTTGTGGATTTGAGCTCAGCTTTTAACTCAATGAAGACGCATATTCTCCTGAAAAGGCTCCTTGATCTCAACATCAACACAGGGTTAGTTGTGTGGATCAGAGGGTCTGTGTCAGGGAGAACATGTCAGACAGGCTGCCCACAAGGCTGTGTTCTTTCCCCTGTGCTATTCTCTCTTTTTACTAATGAATTTATGATCAATGAGAAACATTTTAGACTGTTTAAGTATGTGGATGACATGGCCTTAGTTGGCCTTTTACAGGAAACATGCCCACTAGGTGAAGCTGCCTATCTGGCCCACACTACAGCCCTTCAGACATGGTGTCACACTAGCCAGCTAGAAATCAATGTGGCCGAGACGAAAGAATTAATCATGTGCTGCACAAAACAGCATCTGATCACAGAGCCAGTTTCACTTGATGGCCAACATGTTGAAACTGTGGAACACTTTAAATACCTCGGTACAGTCCTGGACACGCAGGTGAGCTTCTCTGAAAATACAGAGTATATCTTCAAGAGATGCTCACAGCGACTTTATCTTCTAAGGAAACTTAGTGGCCTCGGTGTCAGCCAGCAGATTTTAGAATTAGTGTACAAAACTATTGTTGAGAGTGTTTTAACCTTTAACCTTCCTGCCTGGTACGGTCACCTACACTGTAGATAGAAGAATAAACTGTCTAGGATTGTGTCAATGGCAGGCAAAATAGGTGGTAAACCCCAAAAGCCCTTGACTCAACTTTTTACAGAAAGGACGAGGAAGAAGGCGAGGAGCATCCTGGCAGATAGCTCCCATCCTCTCTGCAGCCAGTCGGGAGGCGCTATAGAGCCCCTCTGGCAACTAAACATGTGTTTAAAAAGTCTTTCATCCCAAATGCCATCAATACTCTAAACTCAACACAGTGACTGAGCAGATCTGAGCCACAGACACTGACATGAACTGTTTTAATGTGTAACATAACCTGTCTCTGTTTTTTACTAACTGCTGTCTGGTTTTTAATGTCTGTTGTTTTCTGTGTTTTGTGAGCCGAAGAGAAAAATCCACCCTGGTGGACAATAAAGTTTGATTGTATTGTATTGATCAGATCATATTGAGGGGCCGTCAGCTTTACAATTTAGTTTGGAGGGAGATTCGGTATCAGTGAAGTCAATGCATTTTATGAGTGGGCCTTCTGTGACGTTACCCACCGTAGGGGTCAGAGGTCACCGTAGGGGTCAGAGGTCACCACTCCTCAATCCCCAAGGATTTTCTTTTCAGTCAAATTTTCAATTTTGACGCATTTATAGATGAAAAGTCAAGTCAATAAACATGATCAATGATAGATAAGTATGGTTGATCAGCATGTTTGCCAACCTTCAGACATCATAGTCTAAAATGATGATTAATCAGGCTGAGTTCACTAAAAAACTGAAATCACTAACTTTCTGTATTCTGTTTGGTGGTTTATGAGGCTTTTCAATCATTTCTAGTCTATTTGGTATAATATGTAATTTAGTTAATTTGTTCGACATCATGATAATGCTGATTTTTCAACCAGTGGTTATGACATTAATGCCAGCTAGACAGAATAAAGCTCTGTCTGTCATGACAATAGAACTGTACTGAAGGCCTTTCCTTTACTCGGGTGACTCTTTACAGCCGTCTGAAGACAGCAGGTATCTGTTAAATCTACAGTATCTGGAGTGATGGAGTGGCCTTCAGTCCAGTACAGTATTGTCATGACAGACAGAGCTTTATTCTGTCTAGCTGGCATTAATGTCATAAACGCTGGTTGAAAAATCAGCATTATCATGATGTAGAACTACTCGGCTACAGCCTTCCTAATGGAGTGAAGGGATCAGGTGGAAGTGTCAGGTGTGTTGAAAGGAGTAGCCTCATAGTGCTTCTCACCTGCCGACATAAAGAAACAGCCCATAGTAAGGGTGTGAGAGAGAAAAGTGTCAATTATGTGAGAGATCTGAATAACATCTGTAGAGACCCTCCCTGTTGTATAACATCTGTAGAGACCCTCCCTGTTGTATAACATCTGTAGAGACCCTCCCTGTTGCATAACATCTGTAGAGACCCTCCCTGTTGTATAACATCTGTAGAGACCCTCCCTGTTGTATAACATCTGTAGAGACCCTCCCTGTTGTATAACATCTGTAGAGACCCTCCCTGTTGTATAACATCTGTAGAGACCCTCCCTGTTGTATAACATCTGTAGAGACCCTCCCTGTTGTATAACATCTGTAGAGACCCTCCCTGTGATTTATCACACACTTTTTGGATAAAAGATATTCATGTGTTAATGAAAAGAACAAAACAAAAACATATCTATGTATGTATTTATTTGTGTATTTATTTATTCTATTTATCTTCTACTGTTACTTTGATCCTGTGCTTAAATAATGTTACACTTTTATAGAATGACCAAACTATCTTCTTGGCTTTTATTTTGACATGTTTGCCTTCACTTCCGGGTCACGTGACTGCCGTTCTCCGCACTTCGATTCAAAAGAGAAAATGACAGAAAGAAACTTGAAGAAACTAAATCGGATCATTTTTTTAATTTGTTTTTTTCGTTTTTCGTTTGGAAACAAAAAACAAACAGAGCACCACGTGATTCCGTTTTTCGTTTGTGGTTTAAAATGAAAAAACGAAAAACCCACGTGACTTCCGTTCTTCAATTCAAAACGAATAATGAGAAAAGGAATTCGCAAAAACAAACAAACGGCCCGGTTTGGGTTCGTTTTTCATTTTTTGATTCAGAAACGAAAAACGAGAAAACGGCCGTTTTCTCGTTTTTGGTTTAAAACGAAAAAATAAAAAAACGTTTTTTCCTTTCTGAATTCCAAAGGAAAAACGGATTATCCGATGATACCCAGACCATTCAAACTTCACAGAAACAAAATAAAATCACCAGAACCGTCGTCAGTCTTTCCAACAATCAGCAGCTCTGGTTTGGTCTAAGTTAACTCGGATTTCACCGAGTTTGATGTGAAGATATGCCGACTCTACACTCTGTTCCCCCCGCTGTCTCTCTCTCTCTCTGCTCGCTGAGCGGCTCTCGTTCTTCGGAGGCAGACCATTAAATTAGCCAAATAAAACTGGTAACTTTTGGAGTCTGATATAATCAGGCTGGTTGGAGATGAGCCAGGCCGGCACAGAATCCATCCCCGGCGATCGCCGCGCAATGCATGCTGGTTAGATTTGTGTCCGACTTGCTCTGACGTCATAAACACGTGGGCAACGATGACCTCACGAGATCGAAGCGGCCGCAGTTTTTAGAGCCAGGCGCCGCAGCTGCTGTCCATCGACTGCAAGACCCAGGGCATTATGGGAAACGCCTGGCTGGTGCCTGATCAAAGATCTGATTGGCTCTTAGTGTTGACAGCAAACACCACGTGTTGTAGAAAGTCGTAAACTTTGTGTGTAATTGTAATATTGAACGCTAGATTGTATTAGTCTCATTTTGAGCAATGAAGGTTTCATCTGTTAACAAACATCTGGTGTGGTTGATCATAATAATATTATTTACGGTATATAACACTTATTAAAACAAATTACAAAGTGCTTTACATGGCAGAAATAAAACTAGTAAAGGATAGATCCAATGCCAGATACACGCACATCTCCACATAGATTTACAAACTAATATAAATAAATCCTGACGTGGTCTGAAAACTACAAGTGGCCTACAGATCGGATCTCACAGGAAGTCACTGTTTCTGTGACTTCCTGTAAATTCTTTGAAGGCTCCTTGAAACGTCTGGAAACTGTCCGACTGGACCGCAGCTTTTAGTCTCCGCCCCCCCACCCGCTGCAGACGCCTGATCTCGTCTCCTCTCCAGGAGAGACGCAGTTCATCTCCAACGAGACGAATAGTTTTATGAATAAAAGCCTGAATTTGATCTGTTTTTTCTCAAAACTTGTACTTTAAATAAGCCAGACGATACAAGTCACCGTCACCCATTCCCACTGACGGCTGCAATGCAATGTGACTTTACAGGCCTTCCTACCACGTGCACGGTTCATCAACGCCGTTGTTTCAGAACCATGGACAGAGCTGTTTGTTGTGTGTGTGGCTGCGGCGCTGTCCGTAGTACTGAAACGGAGCAGAGGAGATCGATGGACAGATCAGTGGCTCTTAGATCGGTTTCTAACGGTACGTGTCCTCAGGGGCGTTTTTTATGGCGAGGGGACGCGATGCTTCCCATCATTGGACGCTTGGTGTGCTGTCCCTAGAAACAAGGCACTCGGCTCCTGATTGGACGAACGCTTTCCCGCCGTTGGCTGCTGCTCCCAGCTTTCAAACCGGAACCAGTCTGGAGGCTCGTTTGGAAACTTTCTTCTCTTATTTCATGTAAATAATTCACTGAAATGTGTTTCTGAAAACATTTGAGGCGAGAAATAATCCATGTTGATGAATCTGTCTTTATTTTAGATCAACAACGTTTATTTAAAAGATCCTCGGGAGTTTGGAGAGGCGGCGAGTCACGTCGGACGCCCGTGATTTACATAAAGTAGACGAGCCCTCAACTTTATGCAAATGAGGAGCGGGCGTCGTGACGCCTAGTCTCTCGAATCGCGACGCTACGCTACCAGAATGCATTGCGTGGCTGCTTACATAGACAATGAATGGGGAGCGTGGAAAGCACGGAGGCTGTGGACACGGACCATTAGCCTGCTTGCTTTTCGTGGTTGTAAAGAGAGAGAGAGAGAGAGAGAGAGAGAGAGAGAGAGAGCTGTTTCTACGGTCCTCCTTCTGCTGATTAAACAGAGAACCGTTCATAAATTCTAATTATATTTAGCGCTCTGTTAGCGCTACGTTCTGATGTCAGTGCTCTGATTAATACATGTATTCTTGGATTGCCGGCTGCTCTCAGACACCGTTCGTAGCTTTACCTACAAAAAGTCATGCACTTATTATGTTATTTGTTTTCATCCCACAGAATCAATGAACCGTGAACCAGGAAGTATAAAGAGCGGCGAACTGGAGGAGGTCGCGGTGGACGGGTGGGACAAATAATACTGGACTTTCTCTCAGGAGAGCAGCGTTAGTGTCCCGTGGGAAACCACAATCAACGTTGATTTATTTGTCACGTAAGTTACGGCACTTCCGTTGTTATTTGAACCCAATCCTCCATCTTTTCCTAAACCTAACTAAGACGTTTTGTTGCCTAAAGCTAAGGAAGTCGTTTCCTGTGAAGACAGAAGTTTATTTTGAAAAGACTGTATGCATGTAACGAGCGGAAAGTGACACGTGTTGATGCACATCCGTTCTCAGATATATGATGCCAACCGTTGTATGAGAATACTTTATATTTCAAACAGAAGCCTGATGTTGTTGTTGTTGTTGTTGTTGTTGTTGTTGTTGTTGTTGTTGTTGTTTAGCCTTTCTGAGAGTATTGTTTGGTTAAATCAATTCATTTTATTTTTAAAATTGCACCCTTGAAATTGTAAACAGCCCGTACAGTCGCTCCATCCTGGCACCTGGCCGTCCAACTAAAGAAGTGTTGTGGAACTACTCAATACCCATACAGTACATCAGTATGTCTGTTTCAATGCATATGCCCCCCTCCCCTGTTCAGATGCGTTCCGCGGTCCACGCAGAGAGCCGAGCACATACTCAACGTAACCTCGGATCAAGAAATCTAACTAAGCTGCATCCGTGTCCCGACTGGTGTCTGGTCTGTGTGTGTTACTGTGATTCTGCAGAGTTTTATTATTACATGCATCAAATAGTAAAAGTGTGGTATTTACACGGCTCTGCCTCACGTGCATTATTGCCTTAATCACATGATAACAACACCTCTGCTGTGCATGCACATGCAGCCAGTGATGGAGGATGGAGGAGTGAGAGAGAGAGAGAGAGAGAGAGAGAGAGAGAGAGAGCAGGTCGGTCTTGCCTTCTTTCCATTCGCCGTGGTACTCCTCGCCATTGGAGTAGCTGAAGGAACCTCGTGTCAGGGTCATGGGTCCTGCTGCTGGCACACACGACAACACACAAAAACCATCAACACCCGAAGCTCTGACACTGTGACACACACGCACACGCACACGCACACGCACACGCACACGCACACGCACAGAGCTGAGAGTTCATCTAATAATGTGACGTGTCAATTTACGCTCCAGTCTTTTCAAAATGAAACTAAATTAGGTTTAGGAAAAGATGGACTTGGTTAGGTTTAGGCTAGGTATGAACTGATACCCAATACCACCATCGTTTGTGTTTGTCCACGGCCCCGGGAAGCACCTTTGCCTCGAGCCTTTCCTAGCCGACCTAGAGCCGGTGGCGGCGCACCGCCTCGTATGCGGGACTCTCCATCCTGCCGTGTGTCGCTCACACCCTCCAGCTGGCTGTTAACGAGGGTCTTTAGACACAGAGAAGTACTCGTATCGGTACTCGTATCGGAGAGTACCCAAATGTAAGTACTTGTACTCGGTCTGAATGAAGTGGTATCGGTGCATCACTAGCTTAAACAAAAAAACTACTGAGTTAGGTTTAGGAAAAGGTCGCGGTTTGGGTTAAAATAACTCCAGAAGTGCTGTAACTAAATTACGGAAGTTACGTGACAAATAACTCAACTTTGACTTCTGGTTTCAGACGG
>NC_133797.1:42396516-42426516 GCF_043250625.1 Sebastes fasciatus
ACAGCAGCAGAGGATCTAAGAAAAGAGTTAGTAATATACTGCAGGCCGGTCCCAAACCATGAAGAGCCAAGTAAAAGAACATTAAAATCAATCCCAAAAGACACCGGGAGCAGGTCAGCTAGAACCGGGCTGATATTCTAGTTAAAGGGACAGTTTGTAACTTCTTCCAGGTATAAATCATTGCAGGTCGGTGTCTCATGGTCTCTCGTGTGTCTCGTGGTCTCTCGTGTGTCTCGTGGTCTCTCGTGTGTCTCGTGGTCTCTCGTGTGTCTCCTGGTCTCTCGTGTGTCTCCTGGTCTCTCGTGTGTCTCCTGGTCTCTCGTGTGTCTCGTGGTCTCTCGTGTGTCTCGTGGTCTCTCGTGTGTCTCGTGGTCTCTCGTGTGTCTCCTGGTCTCTCGTGTGTCTCCTGGTCTCTCGTGTGTCTCCTGGTCTCTCGTGTGTCTCGTGGTCTCTCGTGTGTCTCGTGGTCTCTCGTGTGTCTCGTGGTCTCTCGTGTGTCTCGTGGTCTCTCGTGTGTCTCGTGGTCTCTCGTGTGTCTCGTGGTCTCTCGTGTGTCTCGTGGTCTCTCGTGTGTCTCCTGGTCTCTCGTGTGTCTCCTGGTCTCTCGTGTGTCTCCTGGTCTCTCGTGTGTCTCGTGGTCTCTCGTGTGTCTCCTGGTCTCTCGTGTGTCTCCTGGTCTCTCGTGTGTCTCCTGGTCTCTCGTGTGTCTCGTGGTCTCTCGTGTGTCTCCTGGTCTCTCGTGTGTCTCCTGGTCTCTCGTGTGTCTCCTGGTCTCTCGTGTGTCTCGTGGTCTCTCGTGTGTCTCGTGGTCTCTCGTGTGTCTCGTGGTCTCTCGTGTGTCTCCTGGTCTCTCGTGTGTCTCATGGTCTCTCGTGTGTCTCATGGTCTCTCGTGTGTCTCCTGGTCTCTCGTGTGTCTCGTGGTCTCTCGTGTGTCTCGTGGTCTCTCGTGTGTCTCCTGGTCTCTCGTGTGTCTCCTGGTCTCTCGTGTGTCTCCTGGTCTCTCGTGTGTCTCGTGGTCTCTCGTGTGTCTCCTGGTCTCTCGTGTGTCTCCTGGTCTCTCGTGTGTCTCGTGGTCTCTCGTGTGTCTCGTGGTCTCTCGTGTGTCTCCTGGTCTCTCGTGTGTCTCGTGGTCTCTCGTGTGTCTCGTGGTCTCTCGTGTGTCTCGTGGTCTCTCGTGTGTCTCCTGGTCTCTCGTGTGTCTCATGGTCTCTCGTGTGTCTCATGGTCTCTCGTGTGTCTCATGGTCTCTCGTGTGTCTCATGGTCTCTCGTGTGTCTCCTGGTCTCTCGTGTGTCTCCTGGTCTCTCGTGTGTCTCCTGGTCTCTCGTGTGTCTCATGGTCTCTCGTGTGTCTCATGGTCTCTCTTGTGTCTCCTGGTCTCTCGTGTGTCTCCGCTGTTCAGACTCAGACTCCAACACAAACTCCAGTGAAGCACCAAAACCTCTTGGTTGTATCTAGTGAAGCTGTTAAACAGTGTTGGCCGCGGTCGGAGGACGCGGAGGAGACCGTAGCTTTGGTCTCCAGGACCGGAGTCTCTGCTCCTCTGCTCCTCTGCTCCTCTGCCTGCCTTCACTCACACACCGTGCTCCTTCTCTCTCTCTCTCCACCTCTCACGTGCATGCTGCTCACTCCACACTGCAGAAGAGTTAGTTTAGCTCTGAGAATATCTAGTGAATGTTCAGTGGACGTTTGTGCAGAAATAACTGCTGCAGCTCCTCCAGACCAACAGAGGTTTCCCGTGTCTTGTGAAGTGACGGGGCTCCGCAGAGAGAAACGTTATCGTCTCCCCCGTTCCCTCCGGCCGCGGTCGGGAGGCTGAGGCGGGAAAAGCCAACACTAGGATCAGCATTGATTCATGGAGAGACCTTGGTCTGGTCAGCTAACATTACTGCCAAGCAGCTGAAATAGTCTAAAAAAAAAGATCTCAAAAAAAAATCTCAAAAAAAAGATCTGGAAAAAAATGTCCGAAAACACTGAAAAAAAAGATCTGAAAATAATGTCCGAAAAAAAAGTCTGAAAAAAAGATCTGAAAAATGTCGGACAAAAAAAGTCTGAAAAAAAAGATCTGAAAAATGTCGGACAAAAAATCTCAAAAAAAAGATCTGGAAAAAAATGTCCGGAAAAAAAGTCTGAAAAAAAAGATCTGAAAAATGTCGGACAAAAAATCTCAAAAAAAAAAATCTCAAAAAGTGTATAGCTAGTGTTATGAGGTTAAACAGGTCATAATTCTCTCTCTAATATCTATTTTATATTGATGTGAAAACATCTTCAAACAACTGGATTTATTCAAATTTCTCACCAAAAACTACATTTTACCAGATTACATTTGAACGCATCATGATGACGTTGTAATTTACCTTCACCCAATAGTCCTTTTTCCTGAGCCGACTTTGAACGCCTCATAACAGTAACTCAATGGCACCTCCATTAACGATAGTATCTCCGTTATTTAACCAGTCAGGACTGTGCTGCTAACGGCTGCTAACAGATAACGTTACTAACTCTCCTCCTGCTGTTTGTTGTTCACAGTGTCGCTTTATCAGGTAGAAATAGGGTGCGTCCCCTCAGGTGCGTCCCCTCAGGTGCGTCCCCTCTTTTTTTTCCTCCTCCGTGTCTCCGGTCCCAAACAAACTGAAACATGATACAGCATGCGTCTGCGTCATTGTGCAGCGTAACTGTTGTAAAGCATCAATAAGAGGAATCGATAGTCAGAGATTCCTCCGCGTACCACTAGAGAGAGCACGCGGACCACCAGTGGTACGTGGACCAGAGTTTGAGAACCACTGCCTTAATATATTTTAGAATCAGTGTTTGAATACCGGCTCGTCCACTGAGGCAGACCGTTGTCTTTGTGGACGTTTTGACTTGTGAAATAATCTGATATCGACAGCATTCAGGGCCTTCCCTTCCGTTGAGGACACTGAGGTTCTGTCCTCCGTGTTTTGGGGATGTGGAGGTTTTTGCAGCTCGTTACTGTGTCTACGTTCAGACGTCGGACAAAAAGTGTCCGAAACAAAAGATCTGAAAAAAAAGATCCGGAAAAAAAGTCAGAAAAAAAGGTCTGAATATTATAATATCTTAGTGATGTCACTGGTTGGGCTGTTTCCTGGTAGATCTCCAGATGCATTCTGGGGAGTTTTCGGACATGTTTACATGTTGCCTCTCTGATTTCCATAAAATGATTTTCTTTGTATCCATACTCTCCAGGATCTCTACAGATGATTGACTACAGCCGCTGAGATGTGTCTGTTCATTTAAACAATGCAGAGTCTTTATGCGCCTTTAAATCCACCGCACAGCCACGCGCCCTTTGACACACACACACACACGCACACACACACACACACACACATACACGGAGCTTTAAGCCATGTGCTGCTGCTGCTCCCTATACAACATTAAAACAGACAAACATCCCATTAAACCACCAATGACAGCACAGAGAGATGCTGGGAGGGGGGGAGGAGGAAGAGGAGGATGAAGAGGAGGAAGAGGAGGATGAGGGTGTGTTTTGGTGGGTGGGACATATGATCATAAATGTATAGAAGGTGCTGCTGCAGCCTCGTCCCCCTCATATCCTCATCTCCTCACCTCCTCACCTCCTCATATCTCACTCCACCCAGCCCTAGAATAAAAAGCCCCGGTGACGTGCGCGCAGGGAAGCACCCAGCAGTATGTGCGCGCCCACGGGAGGGGCCGATAGAAAATGGCGAGTCTGTGCAAGAGGCAGCAATGCACGGTAGAGAGGCGCGGCTTTCGGCAGGAACTTGACTCTTGGAGGCACAAACTCATTCACTGTGTAGGTAAGCTCGCTTGGCATTGTGTGTGTGAGTGTGCGTGTCGTGGTTGGAGCGCAGTGTTTGGGTTTGGAGAGGAGAACCGGAGAGGAGAACCGGAGAGGAGAGCGGCTGGAAGGTCTCCAGCAGGAGAACCTATAGAAGCTGTCAGTCTGTGTTACGCACGGCGGCCGCTGCGCTGCTGCCGCTGCTGGAGCTGCTTCCAACACCGGACACATCCAACAACACTCAGCTCTACAACAACTCCAGTGTCTCTCAGTGTCCTGATGTGTTGACAGGTGTTGCACCTGCACGCGGGGTGCTCGTGCCACGCGCGGACAGGTGTTTTATTGTCATTCTGGCTGTGTATGTTTCTGTGTGTTTGTTTCTCTCCATTATTCCAGAGCTGTTTATTTATTGTAAGCAGGGCAGGTCACGTGTGCAGATGGAGCTGCGCCTCGGCCAATCCAATCACACGCTATAGGCAGGCGCGTGCACGTGTGCGCGCCGCCGGGTTGAGTTTTTGGTGGTGGGTGGGGAGGGGGGGAGGAGGGTGCGCGCGCTCAATCTCCAAACATCACCCCCTCCTCCTCCTCCCTCCACTTCCCTGGAAATGGGCTTTTGGGAGCGCGCATTGCTGCATTGAGGGAGATGAGATGTCAGAGGAATAATTTTGTATTTTCGGGTGAAGCTGCAGGCTGATGGTGGGAGGAGGGGGAGGAGGAGGAGGAATGTAAACCGGATCGGTACTCAGCTGGATGCGGTGGAAACTCTGTCAGTTTGCATTAAAACATGTTTGTGATATTTCTATACATTAAATGTTAGTGTCAGGAGAGCAGCTCTGCAGCGGCCATGACATGTGTCAGTCTTTGTCCTGTTCAACAACAGTTGTTGACCTCTCCCTGCTTCTCTCACGAGTTCATGGCCAAGCTTTGATTTTGGATTTCCTCATCCATACATCCCCTCCTCCTCCTCCTCCTCCTCCTCCTCCTCCTCTTCCTCCACCAATCCTCCATTTGTGGTGTATTTCATTAGCTCAGTTTAATCCGGTAACATCGACCCATCCTGATGTTATGGCAAGATTATCATCCACTCTTCGCCTCTGATCTCCTAACCTCTCTGGGTTTCCTCGGCTCTCTGCCCGGCTCCTAATCTGGCTTTTATCGGTGGTATGGAGGTATAAACCACCACCAGCACCACCATCACCATCATCACCACCGGCAGCAGCAGAGTCGGGGTGTTGCTTGTTTTTGGACCCACTTTTCTGCGTCCAGATGTTGCGCGTTGAACTATCACCTACTTACCCATCCGACCGCTTTATAATATCCCACATGGCCTGATTCGGAGTGGGCCGGCGGGGCTTTTTAGTAAGTAAGAGAGCCTCCTAATGATGTAGGGATGTGGTGATAAATGAAAAGGTTGGGTAATCTCTGACCTCCAGCATTAAAGCCGTCAGGAATCCCAACCGGCAGTGTCAACAAACCACTCCTCATCCTTCATTTGGTCTCACAGCAGGCAGTTTAATGTGGGAGATTATTACACTCAAATGTTGTTTTACTCAACAGAAGTCACCTATTGTCAAGCTTCACATGTTAATAATGATAGCCTGCTTTGTGTCCCACTTGTGCCTTCTGTGATAGTCTATAATTAGAGCTGTTGTGATGGTTTAGTGGGTCACTGGGTGGGAGGTAGTCGCTGGAACACATTTTGGAGAGTCTTGAGAAAGAGTCGTATCATAAACTCTGGAAGGATGTTGTTCAGACTAGAAGTCATGATGATAGTGAAGTCGACAGAGAGAGCATAAGCTTGATAAACACACTGTGTTGTAGTAACATCACAAAGCAGAATGATGGACTCCCAGTGGGCTGTTCCAGCTGGCTGTAGCTCTATACTGTCCGTGCCGCTCCGTGTGTGTTAGTTCGGCATATTTCTTCATTTCTGCTCGTCGTCGCTCCTCATCGGTTTGCTCTGCGTGACGAGCAGCACAGTTTCTCGGCAGTCGGATTGAAGTCTGACATGTTTGTTTGTTTGAGGTTCTAATCGGCTCTGAAGCTGAGCGAGAATCTGGAACATCATGAGATCCGTTTTGTCTTCTGACCGGCTGAACAGCAGCGTGTCAAAGTGTTGCAGTCAGTTTGGACATTTTGATTTTAATTCATTTTGGGCTACTTGTTGTAGTGCAATGTTCAGATATTATCAAGTCTGCAAACTAACGATTATTCTCATCGTCAATTGATTATTTTCTCCATTGATCAATTAGTTAAAATGGTGAAAAATGTTGATCGGTGATTCATTCAACTCCACTCAGTGTTTATATTATATTATATATTAATTATATATATAATATATAATATATAATTATATATTAATTATTAATTAATTATATAAATATAATATTATTGATTTTTTATAGGCTTTTATTAGATTTATTTCCACATTAATGAGTTTATAGAGTGACTTTGCTGTTTGCTGCTCCAGTAATTATATTGTATTTTTGGCCGTGTGTATATTTTGGATTACAACTAAACATTATTTTCATTGTCAATTAATCTCTCGATTATTTTCTTGATTAGTTGTTTGGTCTAAAAAATGTCAGAAAATGTGGATCAGCGTTTCCCAAAGCTCAAGATGACGTCCTCAAACGTCTTGTTTTGTCCACAACCCAAAGATATTCAGTTTACGGTCACAGAGGAGGAAAGAAACCAGAAAATATTCACATTTAAGAAGCTGGAATCAGAGAAATTAGACTTTTTTTCTTCTTAAAAAATGACTCAAACTGATTAATCGATTATCAAAATAGTTGGCGATTATTTTAATAGTTGACATCTGATCGGTTCATTGCACATCTACATCCAAGTGCCTCTACAGCGAACAATAAAGGAGTTTAAAGTTAAAGCCAAAGTAATCAATCGATTAGTTGATCTGTAAACTATTCTGATAATTGATTAATTGTTTAAGTCATTTTCTTGCTCGCAAAAATGCCCCAAAAATTCTGGTTCCAGCTTCTCGTTTGTGACGATTTGTTGCTTTTCTTTGTCTTACGTTATAATAAATTATATATTTTGTCCTTTTGGTAGGACAAAAAAAATGCAATTTGAAGACGGCAATCTGGACTGTGAGAAGTTATAAAGGCGTTTTTTAAACTATTTTATGATATCTGAGACCAAATAATTCAGTGTTTCCCAAAACCCAAGATGACGTCCTCAAATGTCTCGTTTTAGTCCACGACTCAAATATATTCAGTTTACTGTCATGGAGGAGGAAAGAAACCAGAAAATATTCACATTTAAGAAGCTGGAATCAGAATTTAGACTATTTTATTTCTTAAAAATGACTCAAAGCGATAAATCGATAAACGACTGATGGATTAATTGTTGCAGCTCTACTGCAAGTAATGAAAAACAGTCCAAAACCCAAATCTATGTAGAATTTACTGTCATATAAGACAAAGAAAAGCAACACATCCTCTCAATTAAGACGCATTAACAGGAATGTTTGCTTGAAGAATGACTTAAAGGGTTTTCAGAAATAGACTGATCATTTAATCAATGTTTTCTTGAGATTAAAATCTTGATATCTGAGAAGCCTTCAGACTCCCGAATAAGACGACAATGTCAGAAAAAAACGATTTTTATCCTTACACAAAAATGTGTGCTGGCAATGAAAATGAAACTCATGGTGTCATGAGCGGTACCTTTGTATTAAACAGCCTCGGTATTAATAGTGCTGGTTGTGTTTAAGAAGGTCAGGTAACATCTTCCAGTTTATTTCAGGGGTGTGAGAGGATGCGGCTCGTCGACGGCGCCGGCCTCGTCGTCTTTGCCCCGCGTGCTGCTCTGATAATAAAGTCGGGTCTATATGCCAGAGAAAGGTTAACATTATTAGTTGGTAGCAATTATAGCCCAACTGCTGATTCCTTTGGCACATATTCTGGGTAAGAGAGTGCAGCTAATTTGATTGCTGAAAGGTTGTGGCAGTGCTGTGGAGAGACAGACTGTGAGGGAGAGAGAGAGAGGTGTGAGTCTGGCTGGCAGATTGCTTTCGTTTTTCTTTTTTCTCACAGGCACAGTAATAATCCACCGGCTGAGCTAAACGTGAGCGGAGCGACAAGGCCGCTTTTATGGCGACTAAAGTTCTCCATACAGTTTGTTATCTGGTGACTCTGAAGGCCTCAATCAGACAAGAGAGCGAGGAGCGCCGCCGATCAGACAGAGTGAGGAGCACCGCCGATCAGACACAGAGTGAGGAGCGCCGCCGATCAGACAAGAGAGCGAGGAGCGCCGCCGATCAGACAGAGTGAGGAGCACCGCCGATCAGACACAGAGTGAGGAGCGCCGCCGATCAGACAAGAGAGCGAGGAGCGCCGCCGATCAGACAGAGTGAGGAGCGCCGCCGATCAGACAGAGTGAGGAGCGCCGCCGATCAGACAGAGTGAGGAGCGCCGCCGATCAGACAGAGAGCGACGAGCGCCGCCGATCAGACAGAGATCGACGAGCGCCGCCGATCAGACAGAGATCGACGAGCGCCGCCGATCAGACAGAGAGCGACGAGCGCCGCCGATCAGACAGAGAGCGACGAGCGCCGCCGATCAGACAGAGAGCGACGAGCGCCGCCGATCAGACAGAGTGAGGAGCACCGCCGATCAGACACAGAGTGAGGAGCGCCGCCGATCAGACAAGAGAGCGAGGAGCGCCGCCGATCAGACAGAGTGAGGAGCACCGCCGATCAGACACAGAGTGAGGAGCGCCGCCGATCAGACAAGAGAGCGAGGAGCGCCGCCGATCAGACAGAGTGAGGAGCGCCGCCGATCAGACAGAGTGAGGAGCGCCGCCGATCAGACAGAGTGAGGAGCGCCGCCGATCAGACAGAGAGCGACGAGCGCCGCCGATCAGACAGAGATCGACGAGCGCCGCCGATCAGACAGAGATCGACGAGCGCCGCCGATCAGACAGAGAGCGACGAGCGCCGCCGATCAGACAGAGAGCGACGAGCTCCGCCGATCAGACAGAGAGCGACGAGCACCGCCGATCAGACAGAGAGCGACGAGCACCGCCGATCAGACAGAGAGCGACGAGCACCGCCGATCAGACAGAGAGCGACGAGCACCGCCGATCAGACAGAGAGCGACGAGCACCGCCGATCAGACAGAGAGCGACGAGCACCGCCGATCAGACAGAGAGCGACGAGCACCGCCGATCAGACAGAGAGCGACGAGCAGTGCGTGTTGTTGTTGAGACAGAGCGTCTTTTTTTGCAGTTTGCTGCGTCTTTTTCTAAAAATTGTTGCCAGGCAACTAGAAAATCGATTTACCTATGTATCACGATTTTTAAATGTATTTCTTTTCAATGCCAGAATGGATATATTTACTTCATTTGAGTCTATGTGGAGGTTAGGGATGTTCATAATTAACCGTTAACTGACCATTTAGAAATAAATAAAATCGCGCTACATGTACAGTTCTTTCCCTCCCTATCGTTTACCTACACTCAGAGTCAAATCCTCGTCTTATCAAGTCACCGTAGTCCCCCCCCCCCTCCTCTCTGAGCGGACGGCTGTTATTTCAGTAATGGACAGATGGACGCCCCGAGAGATCTGCCTGCCACTTTCTCATCTCGCTAATTCTTTTCATGGGCTTCTTGAAAAGGAAAACAAAACATGGCACATTTATGGGCGAGCTGGTGGGAAGAGTGGCAGCGATCCACCCATTTCACTGGACCGGGTGCCAACACTGTAAATCTCTACGTACCCTCTTCATTACACATGCATGCACACACACACCCCCACCCTCCTCCTGCTCGACAGTAATGCGTGTGAAAGTGTGTGTGTGTGTGTGTGTGTGTGTGTGTGTGGAGCTATCTCGGGGGCCGATCCATGCCAACCAGGAGCCCCGTGGGAGGAGGGCTGCTCTCTTTGGGGCAGGGGGGAGGTTGACTGCAATCTGTGGGAAAGCAAAATACACCACTGGCACCGAGTGCATGTCGACAGAAGGTGTGTGTGTGTGTGTGTGTGTGTGTGTGTGTGTGTGTGTGCGCGCGTGCGCACCTTTATTTATCCAGGAAACGTCCACTGAGCTCGGTGCTCTTTTGCAGCGACGTCCTGCCTCACGTTCAAACACAATAACGCACCTTCATCTAAACTGCCAGAAGGATTCAAACCATCGCCATCGTTCCGCTCACACGCCTGCATCTTTTATCCCCACTAGCCTGAATGTGTTTCTGAGGAGGAGGAAACCATTTCATGTTGTTTTTGCCGGCTGTTGAGAAACTAGTGAATCTGTGTTGTACCTGTTAAAGCGGCGGCGTGTGACGGCTTTAAAGGAACACGTTTAGAGTCTCAGGAGAGGACGACGGCAGCCCACTTCCTAAAAAGGCCTTTTTTAGTTTTTTAATCATTTATAAAAAGCTTCGTCTTTGTTGTGTTTTTATTTTGCAGTTTTGCTCCCCGTAGAGCGTCCTGGTGTCTCTGATGAGGATGGGAAGCTTTTCATTATTGTTGGAGCGTCTTCAAGAGAAACATACGAGAGTCTTTAAACCACATCAGAGGCCAAAAGTTAGTTGTTAAAGTTTAGATGAAACTATCACATTAACTGTCCTAAACCTGAATCTAACTGAATAATCATCATTTAGAGGTGAAACCGTTAATTAGTCTTTTGTTTCCATGTAAATAACCAGATCAAGTGATGCTTTCAGGTGCAATCGTGGCTTCCAGCTTCTCAAAATGTCAATATTTACTGCTTTTCTTAGTATTTATTTATTTACTCATTTTTTATTTATACCATTCTTATATCTATATTTAATACGCTTCATAGATCCCACTTCTCAGCATTTTTATTTTTTGTTTACACCGTGGTTATACAGTATATTATACGTGTTTGATGCACATATTTATACATATATGTTATATTTCTTTATTATATTTCTCTACATATATAGTGTTATATATTATAGCATTATGTACATAATTCATATTTTACATACTCTTTTATTTCTATTTTTCTTATTTTTCTTTATACTTGTATATAAGAGTAACTTTAACCGTTTTGGACTCTTTTGGACTTATTAATAAATAAATAAATAACTAAATAAAAAGCTGCAGCTGGACTCTCTATCAGGTCACTGGTTGATATTTGACTCATGAAGTAGCAGCGGGGATTCACCTGCTGATAACCTCTAATCTGCTTTTACGTTGGAGTTACTTTACGTCCCCCAAAACTCGTCTTCATGTTGCAAGAGCCAGATTTATGATCATATTTATTTATCTTACTGATGTCTGCTCTGTGACTGTGTGAGATCGGACGTCACATTTTGAAGATCTAAGTCTTCTTTTATTCTCTGCCCTTATTTTCTTAATTTTTATTTCCTCTTAACATCAGTGTACAAAATCAGGGAAAATAAAGAGAACATTGGCAGATTTATAACATTTTGAATTTGCCAATCCATTTATAAGTCTCTCCATAAACACAGTAGGGCTGCACGATTATGGCCAAAATGATAATCACGATTATTTTGATCAGTATTGAGATTATTCACTGACTTTAGCGGCAACATATTTATTGCACTTTCACATTAAAATAAACAGCTTTATTAGGTACACCATGCTAGTACCGGGTGGTCTTCACTTTATTAGGTACACCTTGCTAGTACCGGGTGGTCTTCATCTGCTTCCAGGTTGGACGTGTTGTGCGTTCAGAGATGGTATTCTGCATACCTTGGTTGTAACGAGTGGTTATTGGAGTTACTGTTGCCTTTCTATCATCTCCAACCACTCTGCCCATTCTCCTCTGACCTCTGACATCAACAAGGCATTTCCGTCCACACAACCCCCGCTCACTGGATATGTTCTCTTGTTGGGACCATTCTCTGTAAACCCTAGAGATGGTTGTGCGTGAAAATCCCAGTAGATCAGCAGTTTAATACTCAGACCAGCCCGTCTGGCACCAACAACCATGCCACGTTCAAAGTCACTTAAATCCCCTTTCTTCCCCATTCTGATGCTCGGTTTGAACTTCAGCAAGTCGTCTTCACCACGTCTAGATGACGTAATGCATTGAGTTGCTGCCATGTGATTGGATGATTAGCTATTTGTTTTAACAAGTAATGGAACAGGTGTGCCTAATAAAGTGGCCGGTGAGTGTATTTTATCCGCAATATGAGAAAATACATCAATATGCACCCCTTTTGTGAGCTACATTTTAAAGTGAAATGCTTCAATCTGGTGCACTTTGAGAGCAAAATTAACAACAATAACAATATAGATAAACATATTTATACTCTCAATTTAATCATAAACACATTATAGATGTTTTATAGATAATATCTACACCTAAAAGTGAAGCCAAAACATCTGGATCACCGGCTGGCTGTTAGTTTACACCAGCGGTCAGCAGCCTGCGTCTCTCCAGCTCCTCACTGTGGAGTTTTAAAAATGGAAATGAACTGTTTTTGTTTACATTTTCATGTTTATTGATCATAGTTGTAGGTCTATGGAACGACGGTACGACGGAGTATTAGGGCCACATTGAGGACAAAAATACATCTGAGATTTAGAGAATAAAGTGAGAATATTATAAAGTAGTCATTTTATGTGTTATTTTCTTTTTTTCTCGTTAAGTTATGAATTTATTCTCGTAATATTCTGACTTTATTGTGTAAATCTCAGATGTGTTTTCCCTCAATGTGGTCTTAATACTCCGTAGTACATTGTCTCTTTGGCCCTCACTGCATTAGACTGATATACTATATACTGAGACTGTAAACTGAGTTACCTTCATCACAATGATCACATGTTTTGCGTTTGTATGTTTTTTCTTCTGACAGTAAAGGTCGCTGACCCCTGGTACAGGAAGCGCTTGATTCGATGTGCAGCAGAGTTTTCTCTGAGCAGAACACACATTTTAAACGTTAATATCTCAGGAGGTCATCTTCATTTAATGTGGGAAGACAAAATCCTGATTTTAATATCTGATTAATTGTGCAGCCCTTAAAACACAGCACGGTTTAAACTGAGCAGATGATTGTTGAGAGTTAGATCAGAAATCTACCTGAAGTCTTTGACGGAGAAGAAACACTTCAGCTCTCTCTGTCTCTCTGTCTCTCCTCTCTCTCTCTCTCTCTCTGTCTCTCTCTCTCTTTCTCTCTCTCTCTCTCTCTTTCTCTCTCTCTCTCCTCTCTCTGTCTCTCTCTCTCTCTCTGTCTCTCTCTCTCTCTCTGTCTCTCTCTCTCTTCTCTCTCTCTCTCTCTCTCTCTCTCTCTCTCTCTCTCTCTCTCTCTCTCTCTCTCTCTCTCTCTCTCTCTCTCTTCTCTCTCTCTCTTCTCTCTCTCTCTCTCTCTCTCTCTCTGTCTCTCTGTCTCTCTCTCTCTCTCTCTCTCTCTGTCTCTCTCTCTCTCTCTGTCTCTCTCTCTCTTCTCTCTGTCTCTCTGTCTCTCTCTCTCTCTCTGTCTCTCTCTCTCTCTTCTCTCTCTCTCTCTCTCTCTCTCTGTCTCTCTGTCTCTCTCTCTCTCTCTGTCTCTCTCTCTCTCTCTCTCTCTGTCTCTCTGTCTCTCTCTCTCTCTCTGTCTCTCTCTCTCTCTCTGTCTCTCTCTCTCTCTCTCTCTCTCTGTCTCTCTGTCTCTCTCTCTCTCTCTGTCTCTCTCTCTCTCTCTCTCTCTCTGTCTCTCTGTCTCTCTCTCTCTCTCTGTCTCTCTCTCTCTCTCTGTCTCTCTCTGTCTCTCTCTCTCTTCTCTCTCTCTCTCTCTCTCTCTCTCTCTCTCTCTCTCTTTTCTTCCCTTTGGTCTCACCAGCGACCAAAGTCCTCCATTTCCTTAAACTCAACTTTGTACACAGCGTCCTCGACTCAAACCCAAATTTATGTAAGCGTTCCATTGTTTAGGTGTGTGTGTGTGTGTGTGTGTGTTTGTGTGTGTGTGTGTGTGTGTGTTCCCTTTGTTATGTGAGCTACCTGACCTCCTTGGTACAGTTCTTCTTTTGGACACTGACGCCATGTGAGCTAATGCACGGTGTGTGAGTTTGTGTTTGGAGTGCACACACACACACACACACACACACACACACGTGCACACAAACACATGCACGGTGCTGGTGAGAGGTGTCAAGGCTTCAGAGCAGCAGGAATGTTTACTTGGACCCGCCTTCAGTGAATTCCTTCTCATTCTTCATAATGGCTGCTTTTGTGTGGAAGGTCATATATGAGCAATTTGCTTTTCAGAGTATTTGATCAATGGCATGGGGGTGTGTGTGTGTGTATGTGTGTGGGTGTGTATGCATGTGTGCGTGTGTGCATGTGTGCGTGCACTCTTCTGTCTTTGTAAGGACCAGTTTTGGAACATTTTGTTCGCTCCTCCAGAGAGCTGTGAGAGGGTTGAGCTGTGAGGGTTGAGCTGTGAGGGTTGAGCTGTGAGGGTTGAGCTGTGAGGGTTGAGCTGTGAGAGGGTTGAGCTGTGAGAGGGTTGAGCTGTGAGGGTTGAGCTGTGAGGGTTGAGCTGTGAGAGGGTTGAGCTGTGAGGGTTGAGCTGTGAGAGGGTTGAGCTGTGAGGGTTGAGCTGTGAGGGTTGAGCTGTGAGGGTTGAGCTGTGAGGGTTGAGCTGTGAGAGGGTTGAGCTGTGAGGGTTGAGCTGTGAGGGTTGAGCTGTGAGGGTTGAGCTGTGAGGGTTGAGCTGTGAGAGGGTTGAGCTGTGAGGGTTGAGCTGTGAGGGTTGAGCTGTGAGGGTTGAGCTGTGAGAGGGTTGAGCTGTGAGGGTTGAGCTGTGAGGGTTGAGCTGTGAGGGTTGAGCTGTGAGGGTTGAGCTGTGAGGGTTGAGCTGCAGGGAACGCCGTATTATTGTAATGAGGGAAGTCTGAAATCTCTTCAGTATTAATGGAATTAAAAGTGAAAGTGTGAGTGTCGTTCAGACCGTCATTAACAATGAATTAATACTAAGTAGCACCTCGGTATTCCCGAACAAGAGGAACCGGCTAATGAGATAATAATGGAGCTGAGCAGGCGGTTAAGCAGCGTTAAGCTGTCACGGTTCACAGTTAAAGGGACAGTCGGCGGGCGGCGGGCGGCGGGCGGCGGGCGGTGGGCGGCCGTCTGCTCCCAATCATTACAGAAATAATCCGAAACTTTGTCATGTAAATAAAATGTCTGTCATGTTGTTCCCAGACTGAAATGATCTCTAAAGTCCTCGACAGCAGCAGGAAGTGATGCGCTGATGTTTACACACTAGAGACGCAACCATTGTTCCATTAGAAGACAAGTTATTATTTTTATGATAGATCAATCTTTACCTCGCTCCAGCTTATCAATTGTGAGGATTTTCAGCTCTTCAGTTTGATATCATTGTTGACTGAATGTCTGACTGACAGATGAAGACGGGGTTTCTGGGTTTCTGGGTTTCTGGGGTGTTGTGATAGTTTATAGACCAAATAGAATAGAATTCCTTTATTGTCATTTTTATTGATTGCATAAAATACAACGACATTAAGTAGCGATGCTGACGGTGCATTAACACACATCAAACTATTAAAAACAAATAATAATATATATTATAAATAGAAAATCTGTATGTATTTGCTGTTACCTGTAAAAGGAGAGTTGCAATATTACACATTTGCACATAGGGCTGTTAATCGATTAAATGTGCTGCTTTATGTAAATGTATGTATATATTTATTATTGTAAATCAATGAACAACACAAATCAATGACAGATATTGATCCAGAAACCCTCACAGGTTCTGCATTTAGCATAAAACAATATGCTACCATCATAACATGTCAAACTGCAGCCCAACAGGCAACAACAGCTGTCAGTGTGTCAGTGTGCTGACTTGACTATGACTTGCCCCAAACTGCATGTGATGATCATAAAGTGGGCATGTCTGTAAAGGGGAGACTCGTGGGTACCCATAGAACCCATTTACATTCACTGATCTGGAGGTCAGAGGTCAAGGGGCTTTTTTTTTAACTTTTTCAGACTTTAAAAAAAAATGTTTTTCAGACTTTTTTCGGACATTTTTTAGATTTTGTTTTTAATATTTTTTTGACTTTTTTGGACAATTTCAGACATTATTTTAGACAATTTTTCAGACTTTTTTTTATATTTTTCAGACAATTTTTGGACATTTTTCAGATGTTTTTCAGGGGAGACTCGTGGGTACCCATAGAACCCATTTACATTCACACATCTGGAGGTCAGAGGTCAAGGGACCCCTTTGGAAATGGACATGAAAGTTTTTCCTCCAAAGTTTTGCGAGCGTTATTTAACCTCCTTCATGACCAGACTAGTGTCTGGTCTGAGGCTAAAACGGAGCCGCTACAACCTAAAAATTGAAAGTTGCGTTAAAGAAATGAGTAGCGTTAAAACGAATTTGCGTTAACGTGTTTTTATCGCGTCAACTTTGACAGCCCTAATTGCACAATTCCTAATCAATAATGAATATAATCATTAGCTGCAGCCTTATTACAGACACAACAATATAGTTTGTTTGGAATAAATCAAAGAAGGTAGAGAAGGAAGTCTCCGTCCGTGTGTTCTTCAGTACAGCGTGTTGTCGCCGCTCATCACCAGCGCTGTCGCCAAAATCAAGAAGACTGAAAATCTCAGTGTTCACATCAGCTGTTTTCATGGCAAATGAATTAAAGTCTAGCTCCTAATACAACTTCTACTACTGTATGTGATAATAACAGTATCCTTCATCTGGAAGCATTAAAGGGAGACTATGTCTGAGTGACTGTAATGCTTATGTCTAAACCACTGCTCAGCATTTAGCTCAAATGCTAAACTAATGGAACCGTACCACAAATGTAGACGAGTCATAAACTCATCAATATTTACCCAGAATGACCCAACAAGCTGCTGGTCATACCAGACCGGGTCACACCGGACCGGGTCGCACCAGACTGGGTCACACCGGACCGGGTCACACCGGACCGGGTCACACCGGACCGGATCACACCGGACCGGGTCACACCGGACCGGGTCACACCAGACCGGGTCACACCGGACTGGGTCACACCGGACCGGGTCACACCGGACCGGGTCACACCGGACCGGGTCACACCGGACTGGGTCACACCAGACCGGGTCACACCGGACCGGGTCACACCAGACCGGGTCACACCGGACCGGGTCACACCAGACCGGGTCACACCGGACCGGGTCACACCAGACCGGGTCACACCGGACTGGGTCACACCGGACCGGGTCACACCGGACTGGGTCACACCGGACCGGGTCACACCGGACCGGGTCACACCAGACCGGGTCACGGTGCGTTTTAATGCTGATGATGACTTCAGCTTTTCATTCGTAGAGAGGAAGAATGTATTATTTTGCCTTCAAAAGTTCCATATTTGAGACATGAAAAGGACATGAAGATGTATAATAAGAATAACATATAACACCAACCACCAACGCGCTGTTAGAACAGAACGGAACGTCTTTATTGCACCGCTGTGAATCATTAGTTCCGGTTGAGCGGCGCTTTGAGGGCGATGAGTGTGTCGATGGGGTTTAATCTGGGCATGTTTGTTTAAAGACTCTGTACCCACTGGGCATGGCAGCGTGCCAGCCCACTGCTGCTGCTGCTGCTGCCCACAGGTGCACCCTGGGAAATGTAGTTCCTCAAAGAGGGGAGACAGATGGGCGATTGTTGGAACAATAGAGAGAGAGAGCGGGTGAGAGAGAGGGAGCGTTTAGGAAGGTAGACCCTGAGAGGAACACGTGACGGATGAGCTCTGAGCAACTAATGACACGGAAACAATGAGCATTATTTACAATTCACACACTGAATTATGATTTGGCCTTGGACATGAGATGGAGCACACAGAGACGACACACACACACACACACACACACACGCACACACACACACACAGGAACACTGTGGTTTAGAATAACAACAGTTAAACTTCGGCTTTATTTCATCTACTTTGTGTTTTTTTAATTTGTTGATGAATTAAAGAAAGAAGCTTTCTAGAAGTTAACTAACCTCTTAACTCAAAATCCAGATTAATACTGGATCACACTCCGAGCACCGAGAAGCTGAGTGTTGTTTGGACTTTTAATATTAGTTATGATTATGATAAACAAGCTTACCATACCAAAACTAAAGTTCATCTTCACTGGTTATGTTGCTTACTGTGCCTCGTTTGTCTGGATTGAGCTGCGTGTGTTAGTCTGTAACGTTAGAGGCCTTCACACTAGGGGTGTGACGAAACATCGTGCCACGAAATATCGGCATATAAAAACGTGACGATATGCATCGTCGAGACGAAAAACTGAATGGCGATATCAGAGCATAATAGTTACTGCGTTCATACGGGCTCCAGAGCTGAAGCAAAGCTGCAACCTCTTCCTGCTGCTCTGCAGGGCCTCTGGAAGGAGGCTGAGTACAAGTCATATCTTTGGGGTATTACACATGCGCAGTAAAGTCTGGTCTGCCCTCGCCCAAATTGAACCAATCGCAACGGGTGTGCGGTGAGCTAGTGATGTAATCAGTTTGTACCCGACTGCTGTGTAACACCGTGTAACACCGTGTAACACCGTGTAACACCGTGTAACGCCGACGACCACGACGAGCCGAGGATTCGCTCCTTTTCCTGTTTCAAAAGGACACAAACAAACAGTATTTGTTCTCTGAAAGTCGGGGTTTGCGCGGAGAAACAAAGGTTTTTCACTGCACCGAGCAAAGCGCGAGCACCACGGACCGTTACAGACAGGAAGTCGGCACCACGGACCGTTACAGACAGGAAGTCGGCACCACGGACCGTTACAGACAGGAAGTCGGCACCACGGACCGTTACAGACAGGAAGTCGGCACCACGGACCGTTACAGACAGGAAGTCGGCACCACGGACCGTTACAGACAGGAAGTCGGCACCACGGACCGTTACAGACAGGAAGTCAGCACCACAGCAACCTACCTAGTTTATAGTTTATAGTTTATAGCCTCTGATGTTAACCTGACTACCATCTCACTTTCAGCTTCATTTGATTCTTATTTCAGTTCCCTGTCTTTACTCTTCTCTCTCTGTGGTTAATCATCTTTTCAAGTAAACTTCTCCTAGACGCGGTGAGCGAACCCTCGTCTCCGCCGTGTCACAATGAGCTTTTTTTCAGAGCCGTCGCCGTCACATTCATCAGCACGACCACCACGGCACGGCGATGTAAGGGTCGTAAAACACACACACACACACACACACACAGTGGTCTTTGTATGAGCAGCAGAACGGAGGAGCGTCTTCTGAGGCTGCAGGGCGTGTTGGGGTCTGACTCACACCGCCGGAGGAAGACTGACCTCCTTGTCATCCTTCCACACAGAACAACAGTCGGGGCAGACGCTCCTCGTACAGGCCGCCGTCTGTTTGGACCGAGACCTTTGGTGTTGTCGGGGACGTGTGTGCAGCTTTCTCTGAGTCTCGGTGATTCTTCTCTGCTAGCAGCACAGTTTAATGTTAGAAAGTCGTTATGACATCAGGTGTAGATGTTCATGGTTGTGAAAGGATGATGTGGAATGATTTTGGTGTCTCATAACCTCTCCTTCAGAGGCCCAGATGTCCCCCGTACAAAACTGGTGTCGAGGGCAGATTTTTGAAACTGAAAGATTTCCATGAAATTGTCTGTGGATATTCATGATCTCCAGAGGATACATTCTAATACTTATGGTGACCCCTAAACTCTCCCTTAGTGCCACCATCAGGCCAAAACTCCCACTTCTAAATGAGACATCAGAGTCTGACGGAGGCCGGGTTTTTGAGGTCTATAATTGATATATGAGAGAGTAAAAAAGTCCCAGTGAAACCGAAGTTAGAGCGTCTTTAAGCTTCCGTACTGGGAGGATTCCTACAGTTACAAGAGGGATTTAAATCAAATCCTTTGCATTTGTAGCACACGCACCGTGAATGTACACTCACCGGCCCCTTTATTAGGCACACCTGTTCAATTGCTTGTTAACACAAATAGCTAATCATCCAATCACATGGCAGCAACTCGATGCATTACGTCATCTAGACGTGGTGAAGACGACTTGCTGAAGTTCAAACCGAGCATCAGAATGGGGAAGAAAGGGGATTCAAGTGACTTTGAACGTGGCATGGTTGTTGGTGCCAGACGGGCTGGTCTGAGTATTAAACTGCTGATCTACTGGGATTTTCACGCACAACCATCTCTAGGGTTTACAGAGAATGGTCCCAACAAGAGAACATATCCAGTGAGCGGGGGTTGTGTGGACGGAAATGCCTTGTTGATGTCAGAGGTCAGAGGAGAATGGGCAGAGTGGTTGGAGATGATAGAAAGGCAACAGGAACTCAAATAACCACTCGTTGTAAAAGTGACGTTTGTAAAACTGTTTGGACACCTCGAACGGCAAACGACCGAATGTTTTAATTCAGGGAGGTTTTCTATTTGTGAAGCTTTCCTGTGGGCCGAGTGGGAGAAATATAATAAATAAATAAACACTGCACAAGTCGGAAGCTAGAAAACTTGTTTTGGCTTTATATGTGCCGGGCGAGGAATTCTCATCTTCTCCAGTTTTTATAATATTTTATATCCAGGCTCCACACACTCCATCCATTGATTGATTGATGGATGGATGGATGTCATGATAGTATTTTTTGTTACTAGCTTACGTGAGCACACGTCATATTTAGTTTTACCAAAAGAAAAGACGATTGGATTTTGATATAAAAATATTGATTTTTTTGTAAATTCTTTTGCATATATTGTTCAATAGCTGCACACTGTGGCTGGGGATGGGATCTGAAAGGGTTAAATGGACTTTAAGGTGCTGCAGGCCAAAGAAAGGACAAAGAATTTAGATTTTTTTAATACCGTAAAATGATTTTATCACCAATCATTTCTTGTTAATTACTAACGGACATGATGTATCTGTGATAAACTGAAACTCGTCTCTGTATCCGCCAGGTTCTATGAGTAAATGAAATGGACAAAATGCTTTGTAATTTCCTGTTTAACTTAGTTTTAACACATTTAGATTTGACTGAATCTGCTCCCTTCAACAGAATCATTCCATTTGAGTCCTACTGGTGAAGGGTTCTGTTGTTTTGTGTTCTCTAAAGCAGCTCGTGGTGGCTGTAGATGTTTTTATTATTATGGTAATAAACGAGGGCGAGCATGGAACAGAAATCAACTATTAAGAATGAAAGAGTCCCATCAAAGCTGACAGTTTGGTGACCGAGGTCACACGTTAACGGCAGCTGGAGGGCGAAAAAAGCCTTTTTAAAATTCATAAAACAACAAAGTGATTAAGAATAAATGGACGTATAACGCCGCTGACACTCAGCGGCACAAAGACGGTTTTTGTGTTTCACCTTTGCTCATATTTTATTAGTTGTGTTGACACACTTGACTGCAGCTGTTGTCCCCTGTGGGCCACCGTACGGTGATTCACGGCAGCCGGCGAGCGGTCGATTCATCCGTTGTGTGATTTTGGGATCAGTTTTGAATGGGAGAAGCGACGCGTTGACGGCCTGGAGGAGGAGAACACGGCTCCATGCAGCCAGCAGCAGATAACACAGCGTCATGTAGACCATAAAACAACCCACATCGTGACGCGCTCAAAGACGGAGAGGCGTGACATGTTCTAGTTATGTACAAGAGGAGGAAGTTAAAGCCTGCCAGCGGTTTGGAGGAAACAATTCAATTCATTATTTAAGAGTTACGGCCGGTAAACCTTTATTTACGCTCAGTATCTAACTCTAATCTGCCTTTAAAGGACCAAAACCAACAATGTGTTAGTCTGTCCCTCAATATCTCCAGACCTCCGTACGCGGTCTGAGGCTGGATTCAAAACCTACATACTACATAGTACTGACTAACGTAGTACACACTTTACAGTATACAGTATATACTACATACTACATACTACATACTACATACTACATACTACTGACTAACGTAGTACACACTTTACAGTACACAGTATATACTACATACTATATACTACATACTACATACTACATACTACTGACTAACGTAGTACACACTTTACAGTACACAGTATATACTACATACTATATACTACATACTACTGACTAACGTAGTACACACTTTACAGTATACAGTATATACTACATACTACATACTATATACTACATACTACATACTACATACTACTGACTAACGTAGTACACACTTTACAGTACACAGTATATACTACATACTATATACTACATACTACTGACTAACGTAGTACACACTTTACAGTACACAGTATATACTACATACTACATACTATATACTACATACTACATACTACATACTACTGACTAACGTAGTACACACTTTACAGTACACAGTATATACTACATACTATATACTACATACTACATACTACATACTACTGACTAACGTAGTACACACTTTACAGTACACAGTATATACTACATACTATATACTACATACTACTGACTAACGTAGTACACACTTTACAGTATACAGTATATACTACATACTACATACTACATACTACATACTACTGACTAACGTAGTCCACACTTTACAGTACACAGTATATACTACATACTATATACTACATACTACTGACTAACGTAGTACACACTTTACAGTATACAGTATATACTACATACTACATACTACATACTACTGACTAACGTAGTACACACTTTACAGTACACAGTATATACTACATACTACATACTACATACTACTGACTAACGTAGTACACACTTTACAGTATACAGTATATACTACATACTACATACTACATACTACTGACTAACGTAGTACACACTTTACAGTACACAGTATATACTACATACTATATACTACATACTACATACTACTGACTAACGTAGTACACACTTTACAGTACACAGTATATACTACATACTATATACTACATACTACATACTACTGACTAACGTAGTCCACACTTTACAGTACACAGTATATACTACATACTACATACTACATACTACTGACTAACGTAGTCCACACTTTACAGTACACAGTATATACTACATACTATATACTACATACTACTGACTAACGTAGTCCACACTTTACAGTACACAGTATATACTAGATACTATATACTACATACTACTGACTAACGTAGTACACACTTTACAGTATACAGTATATACTACATACTACATACTACATACTACATACTACATACTACTAACTAACGTAGTACACACTTTACAGTACACAGTATATACTAGATACTATATACTACATACTACTGACTAACGTAGTACACACTTTACAGTATACAGTATATACTACATACTACATACTACATACTACATACTACTGACTAACGTAGTCCACACTTTACAGTACACAGTATATACTACATACTATATACTACATACTACTGACTAACGTAGTCCACACTTTACAGTATATACTACATACTATATACTACATACTACTGACTAACGTAGTCCACACTTTACAGTACACAGTATATACTAGATACTATATACTACATACTACTGACTAACGTAGTCCACACTTTACAGTACACAGTATATACTACATACTATATACTACATACTACTGACTAACGTAGTACACACTTTACAGTACACAGTATATACTACATACTATATACTACATACTACTGACTAACGTAGTCCACACTTTACAGTACACAGTATATACTACATACTATATACTACATACTACTGACTAACGTAGTACACACTTTACAGTACACAGTATATACTACATACTATATACTACATACTACTGACTAACGTAGTCCACACTTTACAGTACACAGTATATACTACATACTATATACTACATACTACTGACTAACGTAGTCCACACTTTACAGTATACACTACATACTACATACTACTGAGGAACACAGTATACAGTACACAGAGGTAGCGACCCCGGCAGGAACAAATGTTCGATTCACTGTCTAATATCGTAAAACTGTCAATATTCATAATCTACACAGTTGATTTCTCTCCTCAAACATGTTCAGAGGTGAGTTTAGTGATGAAATAGATACGAAAAATGTTAAAAACTAGACGTTTGTGGCTGCTGCTGCTGCCGCCATGACGACGGTGGTCGTCCTTCCTTCTTCAGTCGGCTTGGTTCTCTATTGGCTGTCGTTCTTTCCCACATGACTGCGTCTCACCTGTCCTCGGCTGTCCCCGGCTGTTCTCACCTGTCCTCGGCTGTCCTCACCTGTCCCCGGCTGTCCTCGGGGATCCCCACACACAACGGGATATCCCATTGTAATGTTGAACATGTTTAATATTTAGGATTTGAAGTCGGTGCGTCCAGGATGGACTTCAGAGCCGGTCTCACCTTCCCACCACACACCACAGGGAGATCTGGAAAGATCATCTCTGGAACCATCAGGGCTCTGCTGACGATGGTTTGGAGGAATCAGACCCAGAATCAGCTGGATTGTGGTGTAGTTTGGACCCGGCCCGTTACCTGTTTTGTGAAATACTGTAAAACGCATCTAGAAATAAGATCAAGGAGCAAGAAATGAAGTTGTCAAAACCAGCTTTGGTTCAGAATGCCATGAGATTGAGTGAGTAGTAAAGGACATCCTGCGGGCTTCAGACTGGAGCCGTTTCTTCCTCCCCGCCTCCAGCCCGCCTTACCTCCCACCTCAGCAGCCATTTCTGTGTCTTTGTCTACCAACCTGCAGGCTGTCATTCACCCAGTGGTGTTTTCTTCCTGCAGACTGTCTGCTGCTCTCATAGTTGCTCACATGTGTAGGTGTGTGCACGGTCACACACACACACATATACCTTCTGTGTCCTGTTTTATTTGACCACGGAGACGAGAGCGACGGCCGGCTCCACCGCCACGTTACCGCCATACCATAACGTTACCGCCATACCATAACGTTTCCTGTCCGTGACAGAGTTAGCATGCAGCTTTAGCTCTGCTCTGTGTAGCTCTGCTTTTCCTGTCAATGTGTGAAACCCAAAGTGTTTCCATCCTTTACTGGATGTGTAGTGTTTACCATGCTGGATTTAACATGGGAGGCTGCAGGTCGTATCCACGACGACCCTCCAACGTTTTAGACTCTCTGAGGTTTGTTTTGGTTGACGGATACGGAACGGATATGACGTCACGTTACTCAGACTACCACAATAAAAGCGGTAACTTCCTTCCACCTCCACATAGACTCAGATGAAGCAGATATATCAATTCTGGCATTTAAACATCGATTTAGAAATCGTAAAAACAAAAAAATATTATATTATTATATTTTCCCACCACTAATATTAACCATTAAACACACGTCAGCGTGAAGTTTAAAGATGGCCGAAGACTTTCTGTTTGGTGTTTTAACCTGGAGCTCTGGTTTCTGTGTGTTACGTCATTAGTCGTCGGCATCGGACAAAACATACCTGGCAGATAATTTATGATTACACAGAGCAGTGGGACAGCACAATGATTTAATGCACCTTGACACTCACAAGCCTCTGCATCTGGCTTCTACCCAGCACACACACACACACACACACACACACACACACACACAGAGTAACTGTACATGCAGACTTGGAGTCGGGCAGGATAAGTGGAGGTGACAGGGCCAGCTGTGCTGTGTGAGGGCCGGGCCGGCTGGCAGAGCTGGAGGCTCTCAGCTCTCCGCTGTGTGTCACCGTGTCACCCTCAGTTAGGTGTCAAGCCCACCAGGCACATGCACACACACACACACACATACACACACTGCAATAAAACTGAAGGTCAAGCAACAAACGCCGCCGCCGTCACTCCTGTCACCGTCAGGAGAAATGTCACTTGTATTTTTATCTCCTCCCTCTCTGCTGCATCCTCTTTCTCATCCCTCTCTTTCCTTCTTCTCTTCCTCTTTATTTGTCTTTTAATCTCTTTTCCTGTGTCGCGTCTTCGCTCCCTCGTTCTTCTTTTTTTCTCCTTTTCCTTTAAACTTTCTTTTTAGTCAACGCAGCCTGATCTCGTTGGAAGGCGTATGAATAGCACAACATTTGAAGTACATTTTGCGTGTCACGATAACGCATTTTAGGCTTCCCCCCCCGCCGTGTCATTTATACGCCACGTTGTTACCGTGGAATGGTCTCGGTTATATTTAGGCAACAAAGCTAAGGTAACAGCCGCAGTTCAGTTTAAAGGTCCAGAGTGTAGGATCTGGCGGTGTCTTAGCGGTGAGTTGAGGAGATTGCAACCAACTGAAGCGTCTCCGGTGTGCCGAGCTTGTCGGAGAGCTCTGGTGGCGTCAACGTCAACGTCCCTCTCTAGAGCCAGTTGGAGCAGAGCCAGCAGTGTTATCGTCTCCGACCCGAGCAGGAAACCTTAACAGAGTCTGGTTTGTCCGTTCTGGTTTCTACTGTAGAAACATGGCGGTGCAACATGGCGGACTCTGTGAAGAGGACCCGCTCCCTATGTGTGATTATACACTGAAGAAAACACACTTATTAATATTAGATTGCATTTCTGCCAATAGAGCCCCCTACATGTCCTGTGTTTGTTTGACCCATTCAGTCTTTCTGTCTTTGTAATCTCCGTCACTAGCTCTGAGCGTAGCGTATTTACGTGGATGCGTTTGCATCGCAGTCAGAGCAGACTACATGACGTACACATGACACGCCGAAAGCAACGACGGTGTTGTTATTGAACGTGAGATTACTTATAGATTCCTGTCATTCATACGCCATGTTAGTAGAGACCGGGCTGCCCAACTTCTCTTCTTCTTCTTCTTCTCTTCAGTCTTCCGTGTCAACACTAATCTTTATTCTGCCACCAATATTTTGACGTTCTATTAAAGTCATGTCACACCGTGTCGCTGCAGGCTCTACTTTTCTACTTTTTGGTAGGCAGGAATCAATCAGCCGTCGTGAGTCCGCCGCTCGCTGAAGGATCTCTTGTTTCATTTCTGGAGAGAGGCACTTATATTCAGCAACTTTTAATTCTGGTAGATTTTCTAACACCCACCCTCCAGTGAGTGTGTGCATGTGTGTGTAGACACACACATACATGCAGAGTGTGCTGCAGTGGCAGCTGTAGACGTTTTCGTCTCAGACTTAATTGAGGCGTAGGCAGGTTGGCTTTTTTTTCCACCACATTTTCTCTCTCCGTTAGGGTTAGGTCCATTTTCCTGATTTACATACTTTTCTTCCGCTTATTAATTATTATTACTTCATACACATATGCACAGATGTCATGCCACCGTGGTCAGATCATGTGACTGTCCAGATTTATTTATCATAAATACACAGAGGCCTCGAATGAGCAGCTACAAACTGAAACCCTGTACAAGCATGTGATCTCATCATGTAGTTGAGTAAAGCTGCACAATGGAGACCAAAAGAAGAAAAATCAAAGTGCAATCTTTGTGCATTCAACATTCAGACTGGGAGATAAATTGTGATCCGTGTGGAGCAAATGTTTTCAACGTCATTTGCTTTTTCAACACCAAAAGGTTCAGATGATGTTTCGGGTTCAGATGATGTTTCGGGTTCAGATGATGTTTCGGGTTTGGAGCGTGAGAAAGAGAAAGATGTGTTTTTTTCTGATGTGACTCTAATTTGTAGTCCTTTTGCATGCTTTGCTCAAAAAAGCAGCATGAAACACATTTCTCTCTGGTTAATTAACGCGACAGGCTCATGCAATTTGGAGATTTCAGCTGCCAGTGTTGCAGTTTTGACAATGAAACAATGAAAGCTCTGTGTGGCACACGGAGGAGCCGAGAGCCGTAGTAATGAATGTAAGGGTCAAAACCAGAAGGACAAATTCCTTTGAAATATCATCTAAGAGAGAAACGGTAGTAAAAAGCGAGCAGTGGAGTGGGCGGGGTTATATCTGGCTGGAGGTAGAAGTCGGTGAAGGACGACCGGCCACTTGAGTTTGTCCAAAAACTGGATGTTGGTGAATCTCTCTCAGGGGAAGCATCAGTACGGACGCTTAGAAACTACGTTGATTCATTGAAAGACTGAGGAAAGAAGTCAACTACGACTCGAAAGAAGCACTGCGGTGAGAAACATCCAATCACTGAGCTGTTTTTAGCTTTGCAGCAAAAAGCTGAATTTAAAAAGCTGAGTGTTGCAGAACTTGTCAGATAACATTAGCAGTTTGTAAAAAGGCTGCAACTAACGGCGACTAATCGATTAACGGTTTAGTCTGCAAAAAGAAAATGACAAAGGTGAAATCTTTAAATTGCTTGAATTGACAGACCAAAAGTCCAAAACCCATAGATATTTAATATATATATATATATATATATATATATATATATATATATAAAAGAGAAAAGCAGCACATCCTGACATTTGAGAAGCTGAAATCAAAGAATGGTTGACACAAGTCAACGTTGATTTGTAACGTAACTTCCGTACTTTAGTTACGTAAAAAAAGCCAACATGTTTTCCTAAACCTAACCTCAGTAGTGTCCTCTGAAGACAGAAGTCTATTTTGTAAAGACTGTATGCATGTAAGATACGTAAATTGACATGTGTTAAGCGTGAGAGAATGCACGAAAAATGAGGAATAACTTTTCACAAGCTGTCATACGAACCGTTGTATGAGGATACGTTGCTGGGTTAGCTGGCTAGAAAGAGACTCTGTCGCTGAGTAGTCTAGCGTAGCCGGTTTGCAGGGCTGTCGTGGTGACAGTGAATGTCTCAACAGCGCGATATGCGATTACAAATGACTTTATTTATCCTGATTTCAGTCCTATAAGCGTTATTGTTGAGCTATTATTAGGTATATTGTTGCTTTTTAATTGACAAAGATAACAATTTCAAACTGATGAAATACTTGTTTATTGAATGCAGAACACAGAAGGGCAACGAGGCGCAGCGGGTTTCTTCTGCTTTGGTTGCATCTGGTTGCTATGATACGGAATACCTGCAGAAGTAAAGATGTCGTCACCAGGTAGAGTCTTCTACCAGGTAGAGTAGCAGCTCTGGATGAAAGGAAGGCTGCAGCTCGTAGGGAGAGAGGACGGTGTATTCATTTCTCCTCCATTGTTGTTGTTCAGCATCCTCCATGTAGGATGTGACGGTTGGTCTTTGTGGTATTTGTCCCGCCTCCTCCTCCACTCTGATTGGACGGCTGGGTAAAAACAGTGACGAGTGCAGCGTTTTACCCAAAGTTGAACATTTTTTAACTCGTGGCGACCAGAAAGAAACACCATATGAGTAGTTCTTATCGCAGAATAGACGCTCAGGGCCTCGTTGCCATGCTGCTGGCGTTTGTAGCATTGTGTAAACAGGCGGCGCTCCCATTGCAAAGAATTCAAAAAAGCAGAAAACGTGAACATGGTGATCGTGGCGGTTGTTTGCCATCCCCTTGTGGTTGACTTGTCAATAGTGCGGTTATTGCGACAGTCCTACCAGTTCTTTTTAGCGCTGAGCTGCGTCTCTCACTCGCTCTTTGGAGGCAGATCATTAAATTAGCAAAATGAAATGAAAGAAAATCCAATCGCCCAACCCTGAAGTGATTTGTTGTACATCTCTGATGTTGGGTGAGACGGTCTGGCTCTCAGTCGGTGTTCCAGTTCATCTCAGAGGTGTTGGATGTGGTTGAGGTCCCGTCCTGTGCAGTCCAGTCAGGTTCCTCCACACCAAACAGGGAAAAGCATCTGTTCATGGAGCTGGCTTTATGTATGTTGCAACACAATATCATGTTGAAACAGGAAAGGCACAAACAAAGTGTGGACACTTATACAATAGAGTGTGCTTCCACAACCATCGGCTCTCTCTCCTCTATGTTCAGTATCACAGCTCTGATTTGAACGGTAATCTGTGCAGAGCAAGTGGTTTCAAAGTGATGGTATTTTGACGCGTAAAAGACTAAGTGAAGGTTTTTTGACCGTGTGATTTGAAATGAGAGATTTCTTCTGATGATGTGTGACTCTCACTGGAAGTTATTTTGCTTCATTACTTAAAAAAAGATGCGTGAAACACATTCTCTCCGCCTCCGGCTCATTATCGCTGCAGGCTTTTGCAATTTGGACATTTTATCTCCCCGTCGTTGAGTAACAATGGAAGTACTGTGTTGCACACTGAGGAGCTGAAGCTCGTGTAAATCGGTGTAAGAGATCAGATCCACAAGGACACACTCATGTGAGCCAAAGAAAAAGGCATTTTTCGAGGTGACATCTGTCACCATAGTCTATTTCTGCTTGAACAGAAGTAGACGTGGTTTTACCACGACCACATGTTTTAGGACACCTCACACAGCTGTAGTGTTCTGCTCCGTCCCGTAGCTGAGAAGGAGGAAACGTCTT
>NC_133797.1:42439016-42469016 GCF_043250625.1 Sebastes fasciatus
AGACCGTATTAAAGAACGACAAATAAACTAGACGTCCATCAAACGGGACGAAGGGAATTGAAGAGAGGAGGAAGGATATGTTTAGTTGATGTAAAAGTAGAGGAGGGACGGAGGGACGGAGGGACGGAGGGACGGAGGGATGGAGGGGTTTACAAGTAAATAAAGACGAATAAGAGGGTGTCAGTGAGAGGGGGAGGAGAGAGGAAACGGTTAGAAAGGTATAAAGAGAGCGTGTTGTGTATCTCCGGCTGAAGGTCGTCTCATTCCATCCTCCCTCCGTTTGTTCTGAGCTCTTTAACCCTCACACAGACTCTGTAAATAAGAGCTCTACAATGATCACAGAAGCCCTCTGGGACTGAGTGTGTTTCTGTGTGCCGAGCCCTCTCGCTTGCTTTTGTCTCATCCAACATTCAAATCTCATAAGGAATTTACCCACGTGCCCCGGCGGGTCAAGAGGAGCGGAGAGAGAAGGGGGGGGAGAGAGAGAGAGAGAGAGAGAGAGAGAGAGAGAGAGAGAGAGAGAGGCGGCTAAAGAGGTTTAGTCCGCTTTAAACCTTTAAACAGTCGGCGGGGGACAAGACGTCAAACAGCCAGAACAACGTGAAATTAAGAGAAAATCAGTCATGAAGGAATGTCAGCAGCATTATAGGCAATAATAAATCAATAATCAATAGAGGATATAGAACCAGGAGGGTGTCCCGGTGTCCCGGTGTCCCGGTGTCCCGGTGGCTGCTAACGGCGGCCACACTACACAATAACACGGTACAATAGGAGATGGAGTTCCTCGTCTGGCGTCGTGGTGCTCGTATACCGAACAATGAGACTCAGACGGGGTTCACACATTCAGATTCAGCAGCTCGGTGTGGTGGGGAGGGACGGGGACGCCCTGCTGTGGGGAGGGACGTGGACGGGCTGCTGTGGGGAGGGACGTGGACGGGCTGCTGTGGGGAGGGACGTGGACGGGCTGCTGTGGGGAGGGACGTGGACGGGCTGCTGTGGGGAGGGACGTGGACGCCCTGCTGTGGGGAGGGACGTGGACGGGCTGCTGTGGGGAGGGACGTGGACGCCCTGCCGTGGTGAGGGACGTGGACGGCCTGTTGTGGGGAGGGACGTGGACGCCCTGCCGTGGTGAGGGACGTGGACGGCCTGTTGTGGGGAGGGACGTGGACGCCCTGCCGTGGTGAGGGACGTGGACGGCCTGCTGTGGGGAGGGACGTGGACGCCCTGCCGTGGTGAGGGACGTGGACGGCCTGCAGTGTCACCGGGACAGACTGCAGCGCTGATTCTGTACCACAGCTTTTACTTTTTTGTCAGTTCCAAAGTCTTCTCCTCCTCTCTGCTCTGCTCTGCTCTGTTCTGTTCTGTTCTGTTCTGTTCTGAAACATCAACCTGAGTTTCATTGTGGAAAAGGTTTCCAGTGTGGATGAATCTGAAAAGGCCAGTCTGGTGGGTTTTTTGTTTTAATATTACGACTTTATTCTTGAAATCTCCGATCTTTTTTACGATAAAGTCGTAATATTACGAGAATAAAGCTATACATTTTGGAGAAAAAAAGTTTATTTGATTCTCTGTGAAACCGAAACTAAAGTAAAACTTCACAAGATGCTCCACGTTCCTCATTTTCCCACAGACGGCACGCTGCTCTATTTCCCCTCTAAAATAACACGTAAAGTTCTGATTTTATTCTCGTAAATTATGACTTTTTTCTCGTAAAGTTATGACTTTTTGGTACTTTTTGGAAAATCTATAATTTCCAGAATAATGCTATGTTTGGATAGTTTGTTTTCGGGTTTAACCTGCTGAGATCATCTGTAATAACTGAGCTGTCTCTCATAAAGGTGCATCCTTTAAACCCTTCTTCTGGCTCTAGGAAAATTTTTTTTGGCGTTGTACGTTTCTGCAAACCACGGATACGTTGAATGTGGACGTGTTTTTGCTTTCTGTCAGAAAGCTCGTTTAGGAACGAGTCCTAAAACCCGGAAATGAGTCAGCATTTCAACACTTCCTGTTCCCTCGACTGGAAGTCAGTGAGTTTTTAGTTTGATGTCTGAAATCAGGTCTGTGGTGAACACAAGCTGAAGAGATTTTAACGGTTTGTTCTACGATATAAAATACGTCACTAAATATCCCACTGGTGGATTCTGAGGCCTTTACGTGTCTCGTAACAAGTGGCTAAATGAGACGACTAAACGTCATCACGCCGACTCGCCCACTCGCCCACTCGCCCTCCTTTACAGCCTCGTTGTGTTCATGCCACCGTGGTGGAGTTAGTTTACAGCCTGACGATAACTTTTTACTTCTCTTGATTGCATTTCAAAAATCATAAAAGTGGTGTTCATTAGTGGAGATTATCCTGCTGAACAAAACCTGTATGTCCAGGGCGATGCAGACTTCCTGGTTGGACATAAATACATCATCCCTGCAGCACCTCTAGAGAAAGTCATGTGGTAAAATAACGAGTATTAAGAGCGAGACAGTCCATCAACGGTGGATGGACGGGTCCAACAAACACAGGACGTTCACCCAGCAGAGCGCTGTTTGTGTCCCGTGTGAAACCAAAAGTCATTATTTATGTTTGTTACGTAAGAAACATGCAAGATATCCGCTAAGGGTTGTTATTTCTAGTTCCGTTGTTACGTCATTATTTGAACTCAAACTATGATCTTTCTTTCTAACCTTAACCGAGTCGTTTCGTTGCCTCAGCCGAACCAAGTGAGGCTGATATCAAACGTATTTATAAACATATTTTTGGTGAAGAAACGTCGACATTGAAGATTCAGCTGTTTTATTCTCCTGAGTTTCAGTGTGGACAGAAGACTTTCAGAAAACAATATGAACATGTGAACGACAGACTTCCTATTAAGTTATGACTTTATTCTTGTAATAATACGACTTTTTTCTCGTAAAATCATGGCTTTATTTTCGTTATATTAGGACTATTTCTCGTAAAGTGATGATTTTGTTCTCGTAATATTACGACTTTACTGTATACTGCGTTCCTCAGCAGTATGTAGTATGTACTGTATACTGTGTACTGCGTTCCTCAGTAGTATGTACTGTGTACTGTATACTGTATACTGCGTTCCTCAGCAGTATGTAGTAGGAGGTTTTAAATCCAGTCATGTAAATCCGTCTCCCCCTCACTCTATAAAGTAGAATAAAGTAGAAATGCCAAATATAGATTCTTTAAAATATTTGCGTCCAGCCGGAATAAGATGCATCCAGTGGAGATTAAACATCATCACATCTGTTCAGGACGGCGGAGGATGCCTCCACATCTGTCCGTCGCTCCGCTCTGCCGTAAAAAAAACATATTTATTCTGCGCTTATAGTGGAGAACCTGGAACCTCGCCTCCGGCTGTAATCACTGGCATTAAGAGCTTAACCCCCCCCATGCTGCTGTGTTTGGAGAGGAAGAGGAGGAGGAAGAGGAGGAGGTGTTGCCCCCCCGCTGCGTTAGGTGGCCGAGGTCCTGCCTGCACAAATTGGATTTTCTGCTGTCCAGTAGCTCAGCTGTTCTCTGAGCATGATGTCTCTCTCTCTCTCTCTCTCTCTCTCTCTCTCTCTCTCTCTCCCTCTCTCCCTCTCTCCCTCTCTCTCTCTCTCTCTCTCTCTCTCTCTCTCTCTCTCCCTCTCCCTCTCTCCCTCTCTCCCTCTCTCCCTCTCTCCCTCTCTCTCTCTCTCTCTCTCTCCCTCTCTCCCTCTCTCCCTCTCTCTCCCTCTCTCTCTCTCTCTCTCTCTCTCTCTCTCCCTCTCTCCCTCTCTCCCTCTCTCTCTCTCTCTCTCTCTCCCTCTCTCCCTCTCTCCCTCTCTCTCTCTCTCTCTCTCTCTCTCTCTCTCTCTCTCTCCCTCTCTCCCTCTCTCCCTCTCTCTCTCTCTCTCTCTCTCTCTCTCTCTCTCTCCCTCTCTCCCTCTCTCCCTCTCTCTCTCTCTCTCTCTCTCCCTCTCTCCCTCTCTCTCTCTCTCTCTCTCTCCCTCTCTCCCTCTCTCCCTCTCTCTCTCTCTCTCTCTCTCTCTCTCTCCCTCTCTCTCTCTCTCCCTCTCTCCCTCTCTCTCTCTCTCTCTCTCTCTCTCTCTCCCTCTCTCCCTCTCTCCCTCTCTCCCTCTCTCCCTCTCTCCCTCTCTCCCTCTCTCTCTCTCTCTCTCTCTCTGGTCAGAGCAGCTTTAATTCTAGTGAAATGTAGGTCAAGTGGGGAACAGATGAGATTGTTTAGAGCAGCACCGCCGCCTGATGCCTGATGCTCCCAAACAAAACAAACAGCGTGTTTTTATTTCTGCGTGTGTGTGTTGTGTGTGTGGTGTGTGTGTTGTGTTGTGTGTGTGTGAGTGTGTTTGTAGCAGTGAATCCCATCAGATGTCAGTTCCAGCGCATCCACACGTATACGTTTTCATTTTCAAACTAAAATAACTTTTGCTGCGTATAGCGTCCGCGCTACTGCGGCTTTTTGATGTTTGAAAACGCTGCTGACCCCGGGGTCGCGTTCGCTTCTTGATTGGGTCTTCAGAATCAGGTTTATATCTACATACATGGAATGTGTGTTATGCAGCTCTGTCAGTGTTCTTACTCAGAATAGAAATAACAGAATACCATAATAAAACTAGATGTGTGTATTAAGGCTCGCTGTCAGAGTTAACGTGATAATAACGCGTTAAGGCAAATTAGTTTTTAACGCCACTTATTTCTTTAATGCAGCTGATATGTTGGAGGTAGTAGAGGGCTCAGTTTTAAAGATTTCAAGATACAGGTATCATATGAAAGTAGGAAACCTGATGAATCCATCGGTACCAACCATGTCAGACTAGGTTGTCAGGAAGGAGGTAAAATGACGCTCCAAAGGGGTCCCTTGACCTCTGACCTCCAGATGTGTGAATGTAAATGGGTTCTATGGGTACCCACGAGTCTCCCCTTTACAGACATGCCCACTTTATGATCATCACATGCAGTTTGGGGCAAGTCATAGTCAAGTCAGCACACTGACACACTGACAGCTGTTGTTGCCTGTTGGGCTGCAGTTTGCCATGTTATGATTGGAGCATATTGTTTTATGCTAAATGCAGTACCTGTGAGGGTTTCTGGACAATATCTGACATTGATTTACAATAATAAATATATACATACATTTGCATAAAGCAGCATATTTGTCCACTCCCATGTTGATAAGAGGATTAAATACTGGACTGATCTCCCTTTAAGGTTCATTTAGAACAGATAAAACATGATATTGTAATCGATTGACAGCCTGAAGTGTTCTAGAAGTTATCAGTGTCCTCCCCTGATTCGTTACGTTTCATCAAATGAACCTTTTCCGGAAGAAAACAAACACCAGCCTTCATTTTTAATGAATTTCAACATGGATAACGAGCTACCGGCGTTGCTGACCTTGTTGTCTCTGCTAGCAGCTGTTGTGCAGTTAAATTCTGCATTTTATAATGATACGACTGCCTACATGAGCAGGAGGGAAGATAGCATTCCAGCGCTTTGCATCAATTCCTGTGACCGGCGCTGCTTCCTGTTTACACCAGCACGTGCACGCCCAGTGTAGGTGAATGGTCATGTGATGTGCGTTGTCAGGCGTGGTAGATATGGACGGAGATTCATTCTGACACGGCACTGAAACGCTTGTCTGGACGGAGATGGTTTTTGTTTTAAAATGATAAAGTATTGGTGTGGATGTAAGCTGAACATCCTGACTTATAGAAATCTAATGATTTAAGCTCTTAAATGTTGTTGAGGGATCATTTCTTAGTAGTTTAATCTGTTCCTGGACAGCAGCTGCCCTAAAGGACGAGTCCCAGCTTTTTCTTTCTTACGCCCGGTATCTTTATAGTGTTCTGAAATGAATGGAAGCAAAGGTTGCAGTGTTTCAATGTGTGCAATGGAGAAAGTAGTTCTCCTGCAGTATATGGGCTCCAGTAGAGCTCAAACTAACAATCTGAAGAGTCTCTTGTGTTTATGTGAACATTAAAAAGATGAAAATCTGATTAAAAAGCATAAAGATGACTGTCTGTTGGCAGATCTGGAGCATATTGAGCCGTATTTCTTTACATTCTCCTGTTTTACTTTCTACAAGTGGAAGTGTTTTCTGAGCTGTTTCCACCGCAGAAGAATTTTTTGTTTCCTGTAAACGGAGCTGAAGGCGTTCCTCTGCCAGCACCCAACTACTTTAAACGGAGCTGAAGGCGTTCCTCTGCCAGCACCCAACTACTTTAAACGGAGCTGAAGGCGTTCCTCTGCCAGCACCCAACTACTTTAAACGGAGCTGAAGGCGTTCCTCTGCCAGCACCCAACTACTTTAAACGGAGCTGAAGGCGTTCCTCTGCCAGCACCTAACTACTTTAAACGGAGCTGAAGGCGTTCCTCTGCCAGCACCCAACTACTTTAAACGGAGCTGAAGGCGTTCCTCTGCCAGCACCTAACTACTTTAAACGGAGCTGAAGGCGTTCCTCTGCCAGCACCCAACTACTTTAAACGGAGCTGAAGGCGTTCCTCTGCCAGCACCCAACTACTTTAAACGGAGCTGAAGGCGTTCCTCTGCCAGCACCCAACTACTTTAAACGGAGCTGAAGGCGTTCCTCTGCCAGCACCTAACTACTTTAAACGGAGCTGAAGGCGTTCCTCTGCCAGCACCTAACTACTAACCCAACTACTGTTGATGGATGGGAACATAAAAATAAAAGTATGAAATCAGTCCAAACCTTCCGTTCATCCTGGACTGTTTCATGCGGTGAAAATGAATTTCCTTGTTTAAGTTCCAGATGAGATTAATTGATATTGATAATTGATTGATAATTATCCGGATATGATCAGATTCTAGTGAACATTTGATGAGTCTTAAGTCCGTCTTCGTTGCGTTCTCGTCTGCTGAGCGTGCTGCTCATACATGTGAGAGACGTCCACATGCTAAATGATGATTTCAAGCCTCATTTTTAGAGAAGCAGACTTGTGACCAGAACATTGCTGATTTGAATCTCTCTCTGTGGAGAGTCAACAGATTCAAAGTCTCCATCAGAAGAAACCTGTTGTTCAGGTGAAGTGGAGCTGCTTGGTAGCTACCAGTAGAAAACTGTACCAGTAGTACTGTATATATAATATATATATAATAATAACTGTATATATAATATAATGTTCAAGTGTTGGACTTTATGATGCTGAAGACATTTTTTATTCAGGAAAATCTAAATCATCCGGGAAGTAAATCTAGATGACATTTCCACGTGTTTAAAATGTTTCCATTCAGTTGTCAAACACATTTTAAAGAGGACCTTCAGTATTATGCTTTTGTGCTTTTTTCCCCTTTCCTTTAGGGTGTTCAATAGTTTTTTTGTGCATGTAAAAGTTCTGCAAAGTTACAAAGTCCACGCCAACGGGAGTTACTCTCCCTCACAGAAACACTGCTCCTGAACTGCCTGAAACGCAGAGCTGGAAATCCCGCCTTTTCTTCCGTAACATAGTGATGTCACCAAGTAACACATTTGCATAACGGCTAGTTTGGCTGCCCTCAAACAAAGCTAGCTAGAGCGTAGTCCAAAGAGTTAAAGTGTTTTTGTTTTTTTAACATTAAAGCATGTCAACATGTTCTAGTAGAAAACCCAAAATACAAGTAGGAACCTGGAAGGAAGCATAATAATAATAATAATAATAATAATAATAATAGGTCCTCTTTAAGCAAACTTTTGAAATGTGGTTAAAAAAGAAAGAAATGCGAATTAGGCGTGTTTCCATCAACTGGTTTGGAGCGAATAAACTCGGCTACACAAAGTGTATTTTCGCCAGAAGTTGGCTTTATAGGTTACGCTTTGCCCATTCCTTCGACTGCCCGTTATCCCGAAAACAAACACCCATTGCTCAGAAGGCCCATTGTCCTGAAAAATACACACTCTCCCTGCAACAAACTGATGCACATGGATTTTATTCTCTACTATGACCTCCAACTAACCATCTATAGCTATAGTGTTGGCCATGTTTCATGCTGTCCAGAGACGAAGACAATATAAATATATAAACATATGGAAGACGCTGATATGGAAACAGCTGATCAGTCATGAAATTTAAATGTTAACTAATGTCAGAACTTATTCGGCAAAGGCGTTTCCATAACCCATTTAGGGAATCAACTCTTTTTCGATAAAGGAAAAAGCAACCTAAACTTAACTGCGCAATTAAGGAAGTTTTTATCAAATGTTGCTCTTCCTATCCAGCTGTTCTAAAGCAATACTTCAGAAATGTGCATAAAAATACATTACTGGAAACACAGCTATTGAAAAGAGTAGTGCTCATCCTCTGGGGAGACAGATCTCATAAAAGAATCTGCCCTGTTGTTGTTGAGTTTTCTCGGTCTGGACTGAAGTGCTGGACAAAATGATCACACCAAATTGACTCGTTAATGTAAACTCAACGCTTCCTGTAGCTGCTTCACAATAAAAGACCCCCTCCTCTCTTAGCCAACGCTAATGTGAGCCAGGAAAAGCTCCGGCAGCAGATCGTGCCCTTCAGATGACCTCTAACACTGACAAACTCTACATGTAGTTTATATTGATGGCGTCCAAACACGACTCTGAAAATAAGTCATCCTCATCAGAACGAGCTGCTGATTGGCCACGTGATGATGCTGACGCTGTGAACGCTGCAGCGTCGACTTCAGCTCAACTAACAAGACGAGATGCCAGCCTCGTTTGCTCTCCGTCTGAGCCCGGATGCTTCTCATCTGATAGTAGAACGGATTATTATTATTATTTTATTTTTTTGTTACACGGTGGAGTCTTTATGCTTTACTTGGTCAAATCCCCGTCTCCCTTCTGCAAAGAACTTGAGAGTAATTACCAGCGGAGGACTCCGAGGGCTCAGAGGCTCCGTGTTGGGAGATAATGAAGCGAACAAAGGTTTCAGCTTCACGGCTCCTTTGATGCTAACGAGGAGATTCAGCATGTGATTGTTGACTCGTGTGCCACCGCCGCACAGCGTTCCCACAGCGTTCCCACAGCGTTCCCACAGCGTTCCCACAGCGTTCCCACAGCGTTCCCACAACTTTCCACAGTGTTGGTTTCCGTGCTGAAACTTTGCCACGTGCCAGAACGAGCAGTCTTCACACTAAAGCTCCCTGGAAGCTCTGGTGATGAACCGCGATCGACGGCCTGCAGGCCCCCCCGAAACCGTCGTCTGGTCCGCTCTGAGGCTGAAGCTCCGACAGCCTCTGTGGAAACGTGTGAAACGGATGCAAGCTCTGTTTTGGTTCAGTCTGTAAGAGGTTCAGTTCATCCAGCTCTCACTTCCCTCTACTGGTAGCTAGCAATGTGGGTCGCTTTGGTTTTATTCGTCCAGGTTTTAAGATGTATGAGAACTCAGATGCTACTCTAAGACAAGGGCATTTCATTGGTTGTTTTCACAGAAACAATACATTCCAGATATTTGACAGCTAGACTGCATTAGTTGTTTGCAATCAGTGTTAGATATCTTGCATTCAACAGTTCCTACATTATTTTTGTCCCTGAGGACGGATAGATATGGAGGACGGAAACTGCCAACATCTAAAATAAATGAATAAATACAAATCATTAAATCCAGCAAAACAATATTAAAAATAAATGTAGCCATTAATTAATTGATAAAATGTTACATAGATTGATATTTCTGTTTTAATTTGCTTCTTTGTTTATTTATAAATTTATATTAATTCCCATATTTATTTACTCTTCTGTTTAGTTTCCCCTTTTATTTATTCATGTATTTATTTTTAGTAATTTTAAATGTATTTATTTATTTTTGCATTTTTTTATGTATTTATGTATTGTTTTTTAGTCATATTTAAATATATTTATTTATTTTTGCATTTAGTTTTTATTTATTTATTTATGTATTTATTTTTAGTAATTTTTATTTATTTTTTATTTATTTATTTTTTAAATGCATTTTTATGTATGTATTTAATCGTGACCCCGAATGGGATAAGCAGTTACGGATAATGAATGAATGAATGTATGTATTTACATATGTATTTATTTATTTATCATAAATTCCAAATTTTGGACCTCATCCGAATCAAACCTGTGGAAAACCTTTCCAAACCTGACATGCATGAATTAATTCAGAATTCTTGAGGATAAGACATTGTTTCCGTTAGGCATATACACAGGCATCAATATTTAACTAATACACTAATAGCACTAATACAGCAGGACCCAACCAGTTAATTCCATTCATCTGCATTGCGTTGGTGCCGAGGCCGACGTCTCAGACCAATATAAACCGGGTCAAATCAAAACTATTTGCACGACCAAGTACCGGCAGATATAAGTGAGAAAGTGTGTTAGAGTTTGGGTGAACTGAACTTTATCAGAGAGCGAGTGAAGATCTTAGCTCATCTTTTCCTGTTCTCTGAACTGCGCCGCCCAACAGAGACGATTATCTCCCCGATCCAATCTCTCAGCATCAAAACAAAACGGGTAAAGAAGTCTCTTTTAGAAGCCGAAGGTGAACGAGCCGGTGGATCCCGATTCAACCTGCCGCTGCACCCGGGATGTCGTGTTTGCGGGTCAACTGGAGGTTTGTTGGCGTCCATTAGGAGGGGGGGGGCGACGATGTCAGTCGGAAACAGAAAAAAAATAAATAGAAGAATTGAAGGCCGGGAGGACGGCCTTGTGTCGCCCTCTTCAATCTGAAAGGTTTCTGTTTCCAGCGAATTGCAAATTGCTGCCCTTTAGAAACGATAAAGTCTTGAGTGCTCGTTGGAGGCCCTCGGTGCATTGAAGCGAGATGGTCTTTAAAAGGCAAGGTCTCCGTCTCAGTAACAGTTTAAAACCCTTTTCTCTTTCTTTTACATTCTCCCCCCCCCCCCCAGATGCAAGCGAATATTTGAGATTTTTTTCATTCCCGCGGTGAATAATTTGTTCCTCTGACTGAAAAGAACATAAACGGAGGTCGATGAGCAGGAGAAATGTTCGCCGGCTCTCCTGGCGTTACAAAAACTGTCTGCAGTTCATTCATTCCATTTCTTGTCTTATTGTTGACACTTAATGACATTCATTTTATTTCACTGCTTTTATTGCGACCTTGTAGCGTAATGAAAGCCCCGTACGGTCGCGTGGAGAGGAACATGTATCGGCCATAGAAAGGAGAGAGTCTCGTCTTTTCCACGGGAGCGAAGGGAGTGATGCACATTTCTTCACGTTGGCAGAGTTGGATCAGAGGTTGGCGAGTAAATTACTTTCTTTAAGGAAAGCAGAATGAAGCGAATGTTTTCATCCTTATTTAATCTTTTGGCAGCGTGGTGACGGTTCACGTGTCGGAGTGGAACAGGAGGAGACATTGACCCTTATAACACCGACTTCTAGTCAAGTTACTGACTTTTAATTATTTAGTGATTTATCACAAATTACTTTGTGCAGCAAGGACATGAAAACACACGAGCTACAACACAGGAGGACATTAATTCACAAGAATATTCATGGTCCATTGAAGTATTTTTTATATATAAAAAAATATATATATATATTTATATATATTTTTTTAATATATATATATATATACAGAAACAGTTTGGCATTTTTTACATATATATATATATATATATATGTATAAAGTGCCAAACAGTTTCTGGTTCGAGCTTCTAAAATGTGAATATTTTAGTTTTCTTGGCTGTTAATCGATTAAAATATTTTATTGCGATTAATCCCCTGATTGTCCGTAGTTAATCGCAAATTTTTATCTGTATAAAATGAACCTTAAAGAGAGATTTGTCAAGTATTTAATCCTCTTATCAACATGGGAGTGGGAAAATATGATGCTTTATGTTAATGTATGTATATATTTATTATTGTTAATCAATGAACAACACAAAACAATGACTGCATTTAGCATAAAACAATTGTGGGGCCTATTTGTAAACATTTTACAAGGTAACAAATCTAATCAAGAGATCTATCAATATTAACATCTTCAAATAATTCAAACCTGCCCAGATTTTTTGATTTATTGATAAGAGGTCATCTTACTGATATTGTTTGAATGCCTCTGGATGCGGTTTGGTTTTTGTTCTCCTTCGATCCCTCTGAAGCTGTTTCCATCCAAAGGATCTCCAGTCGTTCTCAGTTCTATCACCAACCGTCACGTCATGTTCAAAGTGTTATTCTGGCTTTTGTGTCCCAGTTCAAAGCTCAACCAAACATTCCTCCAAACTGGAAAGTCGTGTAAAGCTGCTCTCTACAAACCGGTAGCATCTGTTTTTCACTTGTCTCCCATATGTTGTAAATAAACGTTGTACCCCCGTGTGGTGACACTCAGAAGGTGTGAGGATACAGAAATAGAAGAACATGAAGACCAGAGTGATGGACGTACGGTTATCAGTGAGGAACTGAAATCTGCTCTTCTTTTGACTTTTCATGTAAAACTTCTTCTTGTTGAGATTTGTGGGCAGATCATGAAGTTAATTTGTAGACGCTGCCAGTATGTTGATGGTTGAGAACCGCTGGTCCAGGTGGCGCCGGCTCAGTGGTTCAGGCTGCGAACTCCGGTTCTGAGAAGTGAAGTCGATGCTGAAGAGCCTTAAACCCGGGGGGTTAGATGTTTAAATGCCAGAATGGATATATCTGCTCATCTGAGTCTATGTGGAGGTAGAAGGAAGTTACCGCTTTTATTGTGGTAGTCTGAGTAACGTGACGTCATATCCGTTCCGTATCCGTCAACCAAAACAAAGCTCAGAGAGTCTGAAACGTTGGAGGGTCGTCGTGGATACGACCTGCACCCTCCCATGTTAAATCCAGCGTGGTAAACACTACACATCCAGTAAAGGATGGAAACACTTTGGGTTTCACACATTGACAGGAAAAGCAGAGCTAGACAGAGCAGAGCTAAAGCTGCATGCTAACTCTGTCACGGACAGGAAACGTTATGGTATGGAGGTAACGTTATGGTATGGTGGTAACGTTATGGTATGGAGGTAACGTTATGGTATGGAGGTAACGTTATGGTATGGAGGTAACGTTATGGTATGGAGGTAACGTTATGGTATGGAGGTAACGTTATGGTATGGCGGTAACGTTATGGTATGGCGGTAACGTTGTGGTATGGAGGTAACGTTATGGTATGGAGGTAACGTTATGGTATGGAGGTAACGTTATGGTATGGAGGTAACGTTATGGTATGGAGGTAACGTTATGGTATGGAGGTAACGTTATGGTATGGCGGTAACGTTATGGTATGGTGGTAACGTTGTGGTATGGAGGTAACGTTATGGTATGGAGGTAACGTTATGGTATGGAGGTAACGTTATGGTATGGAGGTAACGTTGTGGTATGGAGGTAACGTTATGGTATGGTGGTAACGTTATGGTATGGAGGTAACGTTATGGTATGGAGGTAACGTTATGGTATGGTGGTAACGTTATGGTATGGAGGTAACGTTATGGTATGGCGGTAACGTTATGGTATGGTGGTAACGTTGTGGTATGGAGGTAACGTTATGGTATGGCGGTAACGTTATGGTATGGTGGTAACGTTGTGGTATGGTGGTAACGTTATGGTATGGTGGTAACGTGGCGGTGGAGCCGGCCGTCGCTCTCGTCTCCGTGGTCAAATGGTCCGACGCTATGACTGTAGAGCACCCAGATACTGACATTTGTGTTCTCTGCATTGAAACGGCCCCGATGGAGCTGACCATGGATGGATAAAGAGAACGGAGCTGACGGGAGAGCTAGAGACCACCTTGGAGAAGTTACAGGAAGTAGACACGTCTGCTTTTCAAAATAAGACGTTAACAAAGGGAACTGTAGATACTAAATACATCTATGGAAATCAGATTGATGGATTATATTCACCAGAAGTATAAAACATTATAAATTAAAAAGAAAACCCACTAATCTGTGAGGGAAATGTCTTTATTCTTTGAGTTTTGGGTTGCTGGATAATAAATGTAATCTGGTCACGATACTTGAGATTCAATATTGTGATTTCTAGTGATTGTTGTTAACTTGTTGACCTCTAGACCATGAAGGGAAACAGATGAATCATCCACTTCTAGGGACTTTTACTTTGAAAAATCTCTAAATGAATCCAGTAAGATGTTTGATTTCCAGCATGTATGTAGTCAGAGACGTCCTGAAGTCAAATAGATCAGGATCATTGGCAGGAATTATTGATGTATCGTCCCCAGCATTCGGTTGTATTCATCTCCTCTCTCTCGTGTCACTTCTAATTGTCAAAAACAAGATGGCGATGACCAAAGTGCCGAACTCAAGTCTTCCAGACCGTAGAGTCCACAGACCAGTGGGTGGCGTCCCGGTGACTACGTCCTCTTCTTACATGCCGTCTATGGAATCCAATCCGACGTTTTATTATCTGTTTGGAAAACAGCCAAACCGACAGAAAGCAGGACGTCGGTTAACTTGATGTTGTTCTCACAGCTCTGCTGAAGGTGCAATCACACCTACACTTTGATTCCTCTCAGCTCAAACTGAGCATGTGCGAGGTTTGTCAACAGAAGTCACATGACTGAGTTGTAGCTCCGTTTGCTGGACAGATGTTCACTCTGTCATCCTGCCAAGTTTACTGATTTTTTTGGCAGCAGACGGGGAGTCGAAATAAATCCGATTTCCAGTCCCCCTTTTATCTTTAAATGAGCGTGACGGACTAAGCTGTGCTCCAAGAACACTTAATAAATAACTCAATTTGTGCGGATCATAATCAGATTATGATTAATTTTATGAGTTTCCATCTGCTAACATGCATGTCTTTCTAATAATAACACAGCTTGTCTTTATCCAGAGACACTGGAGAGGCGTCACGCTGTCATGTACTTTTAAGTAGTTCAATTTAAAAAAAAAACAGCTGACTAAAGTATTTAAAGTCTTATTTTCATTAAAGGAATCACAGAAATAGTGAATAAATGAGTTAAAGGAATCCTCCTTGACCCCATCTGCACAGCGAGCGGCGTTAAAAGGGGTCTCGACCCAAAGGTTGACAAACTCTGGCATCAACTGGAGGGTTGTTTTCAGTTTGAATCCTCAGTTTGAGCTCCTCCATTTATACCTGGAAGATGACAGATTCACGTTTGTAGGTATTAAATGTTGAAATAGTGTCGGGTTCAGTGTCGGCCCCGTCCGTCTGTGTATTCCTATATATCTCTCAGTCTGTTCTTCTTCTCCTCCGTCACACCTCTGTTGTTTACTACTTCAGCAGGACGTTAATTGGCAGTGAATAAAAGAATACACCACTTACCACTCCCATTCATTAATCCCTCACTAATCACCACGATCCCCCCCCCCACCACCACCACCACCACACACACACCCCCCACATTCATTCACACAAACACACAAACTCCCCCATCTCTAACATCTCTCCTTTAACTGTTTTCAATTTGTTTCTCGTTAGCTCTTTAAACATGCACCTCCTTCTCTTCACACTTTGTCTTCTAACGGGGTGCAAAGAGAGAGAGAGAGAGAACATGCACAGACTGATGGGGGGGATTAGAGAGGGGTGCATGTTTGTGTTTATTATTCATTTATTTGACAGGGACAGTACGTGAAGGTAGGGATGCACCGATACCACGCCATTCAGACCGAGTACAAGTACTTCCATTTGGGTACTCTCCGATACCGAGTACCGATACGAGTACTTCTCTGTGCCTACAGACCCTCGTTAACGCTAAGGCGCCAGGGGTCTGCGGCGATGTCAGCGACCCACACGACCCGTCTTGAAACACGGACCAAGGAGTCTAACGCGCGCACGAGTCAGAGGGTGCAAGCAAAACCCCGTGGTGCAATGAAAGTGAGGGCCGGCGTGCGCCGGCTGAGGTGGGATCCCGGCCCAGCGGGATCCGGCACACCACCGGCCCTTCTCGCCCGCACCGTCAGGGAGGAGGTCAGGTCGTGTTTTTATTTCCGTTGGTAGAGCGTTCCAGAAATGTTTCACCTTTTACTGTAAGAGACGAGCGAAGGTTGTTCTGCGTTGTGTTGATCCCCTTATGCGGTTATCATCTATTGGTATTCATTTCTGTTACATATGGACAACAGTAGGCAGGCGGGGTGAGATTGTTCACACATTTAAAAATTCATTTGATAGAAAAAAAAACTTGTGAAAACTGAGCAGCTGATTTAGAAACCTTTAGTCGTGGTCCTGCTCACAAAGGTAATACTTCTATTTCCAGGTGTCGTCACGGAGAGCGGAGCACAGAGGGCGAAAGGAAACACAGAGAGAGACCTCGTCCTCGTCCTCGTCCTCCTTCCTGCTCTCCACCACATAATGAAATAATGAGATAATTAGATGAGTAATTGGGACTGATTCTTATTTCTCTTTCCTCCCGCGGTGACATCTGCTCGGCTGCACAGAAGAGCAGGGAAACAAATACGGAGCGCAGATTTAGGGCAGCACACCAAACCCGAGTCCAAGCGGTGCATTATGGGGGAAACGGGGACCCCGAGTTAGCTGGTCGTTTTTAGTTTTAACATCACCCTTGTGTATGTGTGAGTGTGTGAGTGTGTGAGTGTGTGAGTGTGTGAGTGTGTGAGTGTGAGTGTGTGAGTGTGTGAGTGTGTGAGTGTGTGTGTGTGTGTGTGTGTGTGTGTGTGTGTGTTGGAGAGGAGAGATTCGTTGCACACATGCAGTCATCCGATGTGCTGCTGTTTGATGTTGGGGGGTGATTCGTCAACCAATCAGAGAGCTCGACCTAGTTTTTTTTTCTCCTTCCTTCCTCGGAGCGATGACCACGTACAAATGTTGAAAGTGTGACTGGCTCAACGCCACGGCAACGCCACGGAACGCCACGGCAACGCCACGGCAACGTTAACGTAAAACCTCCAGATCCACCGTTTGATGTGTTCTTGGGTTGATTCACCTTCTTGTGAGACACCGCCCACTTTTAATCGCTTCTACAGCGTCTTCGTTAACAAGCAAGTGTGTGTGTGTGTGTGTGTGTGTGTGTGTTTGTGTGTGTGTGTGCGATGATGGTGTGTTAGTCACAGAAATAGCTGCCAGCGCACATCAGCCTCCTTTGAGCTCATCACCGGATACTTCAGAGAGAGAGAGAGAGATGAGATGAGATTAGGGATTTGGTTTGCCGAGAAGCCGTCAGATTGAATCGACACACTGTGTTTAGGCTGCGTTTCATTTTCTATCAGTGTGTGTGTGTGTGTGTTTCATGATCTATCAGTGTGTTTGTGTTTCCTGTAGTTTGATTGCGTCTCTGTGTTTTACCACGCCTTTGGCCAATCATGCACATATTTGCTTTATTCATTTCCCCCCCTCTCTCCCTGCAGGACATCCATCCATACAGTAGATACACACTGCTCACACTCTGCCAGAGGAGGTGTGACTCTCAGTAAACAAGCTTTTATAGATTTCTATTTGTTCACACAGACAAAAAAAAATGGTTCAACAGATTCACTGAAGTTTGTTTTCTGCAGCGGAGAAAAATGATTTGGTTGATCTGATTCTGCTGTGATGTTTGTGAATCTCTCTCTCTCTCTCTCTCTCTCTCTCTCTCTCTCTCTCTCTCTCTCTCTCTCTCTCTCTCTCTCTCTCTCTCTCTCTCTCTCTCTCTCTCTCTCTCTCTCTCTCGGCTCTGTGGCTCTCAGCACTCACACAGTCCTCTTGTTTTAATGTCTTCTCACTTAACAATTTGGAGTTGGTTATCCCTCAATAGAGCCGTTTTAGTCTTCTTTAGGGAGTCCAGAGGGTGTTTAGGGGCAGATAGCAGGTCAACAGTAGATGTCACATAGAAGTGGTGAACATCATCTGAAAGCTGAGAACCTGAAGATGTATAAGTGTTTAGAACATGATGATAGTAGTATCTGATGGTCATCTCCATGTTCTATTATGTCTCATAAGTTGTTGCAGTAATTTCTGGGGTTGATACCGTTTGTTCCACAGATTTGGTGCTAAATTAAACAATTTTTTAACCACTGGAGAATTGATAAAAATGATCAATAATCCCTCTAAAAATTACCACATTAAGACACCAAGACCTCGAGGAACACCAGAGAAGAAGACATGCCGTGATTTGAGATCAAAAACGTTTGACATTTGGAGATTTCTGCAAGAATTGCATTTTTTGGCAATTGGATGGCGAGCACTAAAACTGCTCAGAAACCCCCTTATTGTCAATCTAGCTAGGAAAGCCATCCATCCTCTGAATGTTCTAGGTCTCTAGTCTGATCCATCCATCCTCTGAATGCTCTAGGTCTCTAGTCTGATCCATCCATCCTCTGAATGCTAGAGGTCTCTAGTCTGATCCATCCATCCTCTGAATGCTCTAGGTCTCTAGTCTGATCCATCCATCCTCTGAATGCTCTAGGTCTCTAGTTTGATCCATCCATCTTCTGAATGCTCTAGGTCTCTAGTTTGATCCATCCATCTTCTGAATGCTCTAGGTCTCTAGTCTGATCCATCCATCCTCTGAATGCTCTAGGTCTCTAGTCTGATCCATCCATCCTCTGAATGCTCTAGGTCTCTAGTCTGATCCATCCATCCTCTGAATGCTCTAGGTCTCTAGTCTGATCCATCCATCCTCTGAATGCTCTAGGTCTCTAGTTTGATCCATCCATCCTCTGAATGCTCTAGGTCTCTAGTTTGATCCATCCATCCTCTGAATGCTCTAGGTCTCTAGTTTGTGGTTGTAAAGTTTCATGAGGCTGTGATTATCCTAGAGGTCACCACAGGTCATTTTATACAGGGAGGTCAATGAAATGTCTCCTACGGGGACTAACATCATCACACATGAATCCAGTTGGGCTCATTGGATCCACCAGAGTCTCAGCTTTACAGTGAGACCTGATTTATGGACTTCATCACTGTTTAGGGACCCCAGGATGCAGAAATATTCAGATACACCATTTTAGAATAGGAGACAGTAACACATTTATACTGCAGCTTCTTTCCCGACATGGTAGCATGACATGGTTGGTAGCAATGGATTCCTTTTACATTTCTTTTATACAATACATTTCTTTAACTACAGGCTTTATGGTCTTAAATAAAGTAAATTAAGATTGATTGGGATTCATTACTGATACTTTCAGGCAGGAGAGACTAATTCAGTTAAAAGTAAGTTATAACTGTGATGACTTTTTTTTAGTTTAGTTTTTAATTTACAGAAACTTTTATGGCATGACACCAACTGTGGATCACTCAGAGAGTTCATACCTTCTAAATGTGTTGTTTTAATGATAGACATTTTTAATCTGCATTTGGATCTGCATCAAAACATCGAGCAAAAATGCACATATCTGCAATGTTAATAAATCCTTACAACCGCTCCTGCAGCCATATCAAAGACGAATCACTTGTTCCTTGTCCAACAATCTTTAATCCTATATTTTAACTAACATATTAATGTCCCCATAAGGACGCTTTTTTACCAAATTTCACCCAAAAGGCTGCAATCAAATATAGTAGAAACGTTTGGGCAAACTAAACTGTCAGAAATGAACATGTGATCACGTGTTGACGACAGGGATGTAAAGCTTTTCTTGCTTCCTCTCTTGCTGGTTGTTTGAGACCTCTGAAGCCTTGAAATCAGACCCTCAATCTCCAGCGAGGCACCAAGGTCAAACTGAATTTGATTTCTCTCCAGCAGTCAGTCAAACATCATCCAGTCAGTCAGACCAGACAGCCGGTCCTCGGGGCGACATCTGAGAACATTATATGTCACGAACGTCACATGAAAGAAAGAGACATCCAAAGAATGAAGGTCTCTCAGAAACACATCAACTACTGAGGCCAGAGAATGTACAGGAACCAGTCTCAGTGTCATTCTGGAGAAAATAAAAGAATAAAGAAAGAAAACACAACAATAGAAAGTGTAGTAACAGTGTACATATTGAATGTACACAACAAATAGATAGCCTGCTTACCAGCGAGTTATCTGTTCACTGGCTGCTTATGGCTTCATTCCATAGAGCGCTGCAGGGATGACGTGTTTCTGTCGGCCAACCAGGAAGTTAGCATCGCCCCGGTTCCCTCCATAAAACTGCAATGGGATTGTTCCATTGGAGTTTGGATTATTGCAGAAAATCAGCTCTGTGGCAAACAAACGTTTATGATACTGACACGTTTTGTTCAGCAAGATAATCCGAGAAGTAAAAAGCCAACAGGCTGTAAAGGAACTACACCGCGGTCCGATGCCTTCACCTTCACCACCACTGACCCTCCAACTTGTAATCTGATGTTGCTAAAAATAGATAAATCTACAAGTTGAAAAGCTCGAGTTAGAATTCATTCATTCAACCTTTATTTACAGCTCGAGGAATCATTGAGGACTCGCGCTTATTTTCAACGATGTTCAATAAAACAGAATAAATACAACACAAGAACATAATTAAGGATTATTAACAAAGTCATTTTCAGGTTTTAGGACTCATTCCTGCAGCCCTCTATTGGCCAGCTATGAACTACGGCTCATGTTAGCCTAGCTGATGTTATGCCAGGATCAGACTACAGGATATTACACACGGTTACGATGGTCACTACGTCAGATTAGACGACTGAGAGTCAGAAATTCTTGTCGTGACTCGGCCGCAACACGTGACAGACTACACGTCGGTCCCCTGTTCCGACAACACACATTTTCCCGCCAACGCCGTCTCTAAAATATACGGGCCATACGACCATGTAAAGGGGCCCGACCATGTAAGAGGGCCCACGAGGCTCCGGGGGAAAACAATACAAATATAATTCACAGGGAGAAGAGAAAGTGGGCGAGTAACGGGATGCTCCATGATGCAACGTCTGTGGTGTTTTTTATCCTACCATGAGGTCCTGCCAACACATTTAGCAGAAACAGAGCGACGTGGGTATTGTTCTGGATGTTTCTGTCCACCTGCAGTCGTGTTCACTCTCCTTCGGTCCATCAAGTCTTAAACAAAATAATATCTGGTGCTGAATATTCTACTGTAGTTATTTCTGCTGCAACGTGATCTCACAGAAATACACGACCTCTTAACAGCGTGGTGGGGTAATGTGTTAAAATGACGTGCAACCACCAATTGAACTACTCGGTTAGGTTGAGAAAAGATCCTGGTTTTGGTTGAAATCAGTATGTTTGATATAACATACATCGCCTTAAGATAAGTCAACGTTGACTTGTAGTTTCACGCGGGACACGAACACCGGTCACCTGGGTGAAAGTTTTGACCCGTCCACCCTGACACCGACACCGACTTTGATTGAAACGTATTTCTGTTGAATCTGATAATGAGTGTGTCCACAACGACAAAGCATCGTAATTGACTTTCCGTTGGCATTGTTTCGTGGTCATTTTCACGTGTTTCTGTGAGATCAGGCTGCTATGTCAGGCAACACTAGCATGTGTTAGCTCGTGGTTCATGTGGTTTATAGAAAGCATTAGTTGTAGTGTTGTTGGGACAGATAATCAAAGCGTAAAAAAGCAACTGAAATCTGTGAAATCATAAATGTCTAAATCTTCATATTTGTATCATGTGCATGTTGGTACACAGCAGAAGATAGCAATCTCCTTCATGCTGCTTTGGGTGGTGTGTCCTAATAATGAAGAGCATGCAAAGGAACATACTCAGACATTAAAACCGTCAACTATAAGATTAGACATCTCATCTCACAGTCCACTGGACTTACCGCCGAATTAAGCAAACTGTACAGTCACTTTGAGTTGAATCTGAATCACAGTAAATATGGAACGTGTGGAAAAAATAGATTAGTCTGCCAGCAAATTCAGTTTTAGTGTTTCTGGTTGCTGACTCGTCATGTGATGTCCTCGTGTCAGTCCAAATCCCGAGTCCCCCGGCCGTGTCCCTCGCTGTCACCAGAGTGGATTACATGTTTTATAATCAGGTCAAAGGGCAAAGAACTACACCCAATAATGTTATTCTTACCTTTTTATAAAAGCACCCTCAAATGACTGAAGCTAATTGCAGTGCAGAGATCATTAAGGTCAAAGAGGTCTGTTGGACCGTTGACTTTTAAGGCTTCTCAACACAACTTTATACTTCACAATCTCTGTAATCTACAGAAACATAACATGAACTTGTGTGAATCTCTGGTATCAACTTATATTTATCAGTTTTTATTCATTTTTTGCTCCTGCTTGAGTATTTCTTTCTCTTAGTTCTCTCCATTTCTCTCTTCTTCTCTCTGAAGGTCCTTTCAGACACAACGCCACAATGGGACCACTGCACTCTGAAACCTGTTATTTCCAGCGGCATGCGGCGCGCCACAGCGACTATTCGCTGCATCGAGCAAAGCCCAAATTCAGATTGCACATTGTGATGTGCAGCGAGCGCAGCTCAAAGCGCGTTGTGTCGCGAGCGGCTCTCTCCTGCCGGTAAACCACAGTTGGTGTAACTCTATTGTCGTCCGGGTGGAAACAGTCGGGTTAGTAGACGCTGTACGGCGCCAGAAACAGGTTGGGATAACGAAAAGAAAAAAAAAGGTTTGAAAATGTGTCATAAATTGCGAGAAATACGGGAAACCAGGAGAGGGCAATGAAAAACAGGAGTCTCCCGGCAGACTCGGGAGGGTTGGCGAGTATGTCCGGTAGTCGCTTTCAGTCCAAAATGGCGGAGGTGTAGCTCTGCTGCTGGGCGCTGAAGTTGCAATGAAACAAACAATTCTCTGCTGTTAGCACCGTTAGCTGCTAGCCGCCGTGTGGAGGCCGGTAGTCCCGGCTGTGTGGGCTGTAGCTGCGGTAGCTAACGGAGTCCAGGCAGAGTGCTGACGTTGTGCTGACTGATCATCAACTGTTTAATTCATGCTTCACCATTAGAGGCTCATGCATCAACTGATTGGTCCAGCTGACTACGTAACATCCAATCATATCAGCTGTACTGTCTTTATAACCTCACCATTATGGTTACATCTAAATTAGACAAGTTCATGTTCTTCAAGTCTGTGATTCTGGAAGTAACCTTGAATAAACCGGTAGAACCCGTCCGGGCGTCCGGAGTAAAGACGACCACGACCAGCGTCGGGTGTGATGTGTTCAGTTGACTTGTCTTGTTGATGGTCCCCGTCTCTCTCATACATGTTGTCTCACTTCCTCTCCTCCTCAGCCCAGACCCCTGTTAGGGTTAATTAGGTATTGATTTGATCAGGGCCAGGCGAGGGGGGGGGTTTGCTGTTCTAAGAGCTTTGGTCATGCTAAATTATTAATGCTCATGCTGCACTATATATAGCTCAGGTCCAATGGTCACAAGAAAGCCAAACGTGGGCTCTCGGTTCCTGTGTGTTCCCTCCCTGTTCAGTCGCTTCCTTCAGGGTCGGATTCCTTCTCCACGGCTCTCATGGAAACTGCAGAGATGCTGTTTTCTTGTGCGTGTTTGTTTGCTTTGATTCTTCGAGCATATACTGAATGAATTTCTGAGCAGCTCCAACAGCACTGGGAGTGTTTTTGTTTTTGTAGAACTCGCTGGGTTTCCCTGTTGCCATGTCCACACTGAGGCAGATACATCTATCATGTCCCAGTCAGTTATGAAATGTTCATGTTCAGTCATTCATTAATTCATTTTTGGCCCCCTGCTCTGCCCTGAGTATTTCTTTTTCTTAGTTCTCTGACAACGGCACCACTGCGCTCTTATTTCCAACGACTTGTGCCACGCCACGCCGGCTTTGCCGTGGCGTTGGGATGTGATGTGCGCCGAGCGCAGCTCAAACTGCGTTGTGACGCGAGCGGCTCTCTCCTGCCAGTAAACGACATCAGGTGTAGCTGTATTGTCGTCCGGGTGGAAACAGTCTTATACCCGCTGTACAGCGCCAGAAACAGGTTGAGATAACGAAAAAGGAAAAAACAAAGTGTGAAAAATTGCCATAAATCAGAAAAATACGGGAGAGTTGTGACCCCAAAAGGAAACCTGGGAGGGTTGGCAAGTATGAGGGAAGATAAAACAAGAACACAAGTCTTTTTCCCGCCTCTGCCACTCTGGATTTAATAAACAAACTATCCAAACTTACACAGACCGTCTCAGCTGCGTCTCTTCTAGGGACGAGGTCTCGCCTATTTTGGACGCGAGCCGCGCGGTTCACCGCAACAACAGACAGTGATCGTTTGACAGTCATCATACAGCAAGATAATCAACACTTCCTGCTTTCATTTCAAAATAAAAGCCCTCAAGCGTGTTTTTTTCTGTGGACAGAATTCCTTCATTTGTTAACACAAGGCTTTTATTCTGAAATATGTGCAGGACAGTGTTGTAGAACATGCAGTGACTTGGAGAGCTCCATGAATGAATATAGTACGGAGTTTTAATGGTGGATTATTACTATTATTTACAAATTACCACGTATACAATAATCACGTTATGTGTGTGAATATTTGAACAGTTCTTTTTTGTATTTGTTCACATATTTGAAGTCTGTGTTGTTAGTTGTTTTGTTATCCCTTCTGGTGCAGATTTAATAGTGCATTAGCTGGATGTCTTGTGATTCCTCCCTCCGTGCATGTATTTGTGTACGTGTGTTTTTGTGCTTGTGTTAGTCTCTTTTGTGTCACGCTGCTCTCGGCTGCAACGCTCGACTCTGTGACGTGAAACGAAGTGACACGATGGAGGTCTCAGAGATTGGGACAGCTCTCTCTCTCTCTATATATATATATATATATATATACACGTGCATTTTTGCATAACACACTGACAGAATCCAAGATGCCATACTGTGTGTGTGTGTGTGTGTGTGTGTGTGGGAGGGGGGGGTCTCTCTCTACCATGTCATGTGTGAATGCTTTTGGGCCCGGCGACTAACTGACCTACATTTCTGGAGCTTTTTGCCCGTCCGTGGCTTCAGGGAGACTTTGTGGCTGTTATCTCATTTAGCCAATCACATCCCCTAATCTCGTCTGTCCAATCACATCCTGGAGCTCATCTGTCCAATCGGGGGGGGGGGGTGGGTCTTCCTCTACTTGACGCTGCATGCTCCGCCACTGGAGATGCATTTTGTGACTGTCACTTTAAATATGAAAACACTCTCCATCTTGTGGCCCAAATAGCATGGTGGGGGGGGGGGGGGCGTGTAACTTTGACTTTCAGCGCTGATTTCTCACACTGCAGCGAAGCAACCCTAATTATCCCCCCCCCCCCAACCACCACCTGACTTGAAAGGAGAGCTGTATTTCGGTGCATATCAGCAGCTGGAGAGGAGGGAAAAAATTGAAGCTTTTGAAAATTCTTTGAAGCTTCCGTTTTTTTGTTATCAAAGCTGCCTTTGTAGGCCGCATGAATCTTGCATGTGCAGGTTTAAGGGAACTTTGTGTGTGTGTGACTGAATGGGGGGGGGGGGTACTAATTTAAGAAAGCGAAGAGGGAGGAGGGAATAAGGAGAATGTTGGTTTTGAGCAATAGGACGAATACGTTGGTGATGGGTTGACTTTTCCTCGATAGCATCTGAGGAGCTGTAGTCCCCAAAGAGACCCGACATGACGTGTTGGAAGAATTAGTAATCCAGATACTAAAATAAATATCTTGTATGATTTGGTCCCTGTCTCTTGTGGACAATCCTTTAAACACATGCTTAAAGGACCAATATGTAATGTATATATATACTGTAATAAATCATAAAATCACCACGATACGTCTTCAGAGATTAAGGAAACATGGTCGCAACGTTAGGCTAACGTGGTCGTATCTGGAAGGTAACCCTTAAATTGTGAAAACGTGTGCTTACTGCTATAAGTCACACCGGAGGAGCAGATGGGCGACGGCTCGAATGTTTTGAATTTGGACTGCTGTTTGGACCTGTTTTAACCCGTTTTAACCTGTTTTAACCCGTTTTAACTACGCGTTTGCGTGCACATGGCGCTGCCTCGCCTGTCCTGCATCGTTTTGGAGCGCCGTGTATGTAGTCAGAAACACGTTGTTAAAAAGCGACTATATTATCTGGAACTGGAGACTCGGTTATCTGTTGTGCTCCTGCAGCTGGCGCTCCGCTACATGCGAGGCACTAATCTTGTCGGTTAACGGTTAATAATATCGGTTAACGAGTGTCGGTTATCGGTTACGAACATGTTTCTAAATGAGCATCCCTAGCAGGAATGCAGCTGGTGTGAACACTCGACGCGTGAATCACGCAGCCGCCACGCGCTGTTCCTGCGGGCGGTCTCTGAGGGCGGCGTGATTTAAATGCTCCGTACTGATTTGACCTGAACAGATTGACGAAGACTTCCAGACTGAACTGAAGTTGCTGCCGTCAGGAGGTCGGCCGTAATGATTTTATAACGGAGGAAACACATATCGACGCAGGCTGCTGCTTATCAGGCTGGTTCATGACGGTGTTAAGTATGTGGCCTGACAAGTGGCTATACTTGAACTGTATATATATATATATATATATATATATATATATATACTGTGTATATATATATACATATGTATATATATATATACTGTATATATATGTGCTCCGGTAACCTTTCAGTTCCATTCCATGCTAAAAAAACCCGCTCACACACATCCACGTGTCTTTGTCTCTGTTTCTCTGTCGGCCTCCATCTCCATTTAATGGAGGATGGGGGGGAGGTGGAGGAGGGAGAGGGGGGGCAGGTTGAAAATTGCAATATGTATTTATGTTTCTCTGTATGCGGTTGCCAGGCAACAGCAGAACGAGGGTATTTACAGTTAATAAAAAGTGAGTGACAATAGCTTGGTGTATTAGAGGTAAACGCTAATTTGCTTTAAGAGCTGAGAAGAAAGACGAGGGTGTGTGAGCGTGCGTGTGCGTGCGTGCGTGTGTATGTGTGCGTGTGTGTGTGTGTGCATAGTGACTAATAAATGCTTCCACACCCTGGCTGTATAGGCGCACGTGCGTGTGTGTGTGTTCGTCTATTGTGTGTGTGTATACATAATAAGCGCTCGTCATCCTCGTCGTAGATATTTCTCTGTGTTTCTGTTTTTGTGTGGCCTTGTCTATTGTGTGTGTGTGTGTGCGTGTTTTGTGCTCTCACATCATTGTCTATTGTTAGTGTGTCTAAAAGTGTGAGTGATTTTATTATTATTATTACAGCTTCTATGTTTTCTTTTTGTTTAGTTTGAGCTTTACTAAACTGTTTATTTTTAGATGTGAAATGTTTTAATATCTAAAATGTACTGGGGATTTTTTGTCATGGTAATATTTTTACCTATTGTTGTCCTTTGGGTGTGTTTTTATATATATAACCCATCACACACACACACACACACGTATTGTACATTCCTTTCATGTGAATTTGTCTTTTTACTCTTTTAATGTGTGAAACATGTTTATTTTCACCCTCAGTCTAAATTCACGATTTCAGATAACAAACCACGTTGTGCTGCTATTTTTGTTGTTGTTGTTGTTGTTGTTGTTGTTGTTATTTGTCGTTGCTATGGGAGACCAGCGGATGCTGTGCATCAGCAGAATGAACCCCACGGGGAAAAGCACTTTGTCATTTTATGTTCCGAATCCTTCAAAAGATAAAACAATGGCTCAAAATGCTTTAATATGTCAGTTTGACAGCGTTTCCCTACGTATAGTATTTAAGATGCTGTCATTCGTTGTTTTGATGGTAAACATGTCGGCTTGCTTTAACATCACATCTCTTCTCCTCTTCTTCTTCACAGGCTTTGAAAGCATCTTGGAAGGCTTGTTTGGGCCGGGACTAGTCAACGATATCACCCTTTTCCAAGGTAAGCGTGCTCAAACACACAGATATGCTCTCACAAATACAACCTTATACAAACCTTAAAACAATCTTTACTTGTCTTTTAGTTATCAAAACAGAATTACAAAGTGATTTACAGTCAAACTAATCAATAAATAAATCTGTAAAAAGGAAAATAATATTTAATTTTTTTCTGCCAATAGTGTTATGATTCTGATTCCCTGTGGATTACTGTTTACAGACGTTATTCTGCATGCACGGTTTCATTTAAAGCTCTAATACGAGCTCATTGTTTACAACATGGACGTTCTGATGATCTATCTGTCCAGTGAGCTGTCTTACAGACATGTACTGCCATACCAGCAGAATCAACAATACTGCCAAAACTGCTTAGAATACATAACAATATGATTAATTCATACAGCAGACATGTTTCATTTATGCTGTTAAAACCGGACAGATGTCCCCAAACAGCTGGAGAGAGCTGCTTTCTGCTGCTCTCTCTCTGACGCCAGAGATCTTCTGATTCTTGCAGGTTAAACGTGACTAAAGCAGCCAGCGTTCCCGACCGGAGCGTGACCTACACAAACCGGTCGGTCCGGTCCGCTATTGTCTTTTTCGTCAAAGGTTGCAGCCAACGTCAGCTAAAGTTACGCCAGAGATGTTCCTGAAATTTAGTTTCTCACTTAACCCCCTAACATCCACAATAGAGCCGTTTTAGTCTTCTTTAGGGGGTCTAGGGGGTCTTTAGGAGGTCTTTAGGGGGTCTTTAGGGGGTCTAGGGGGTCTTTAGGTGGTCTTTAGGAGGTCTTTAGGGGGTCTTTAGGGGGAGATAGCAGGTCAACAGTAGATCTCACATAGATAGAAGTGGTGAACATCATCTGTGAGTGAAGTTATTAAACTGATTAATCGCAAATGAACTGCACATTTTTTATCTGTTCAAAGTATTTAATCCTCTTATCAACATGGTAGTGAGCAAATCTGCTGCTTTATGCAAATGTATGTTCATATTTATTACTGGAAATGTCAGATATTGATCCAGAAACCCTCACAGGTTCTGCATTTAGCATAAAACAATATGCTCCCATCATAACATGGCAAACTGCAGCCCAACAGGCAACAACAGCTGTCAGTGTGTCAGTGTGCTGACTGGACTATGACTTGCCCCAACTGCATGTGATGATCATAAAGTGGGCATGTCTGTAAAGGGGAGACTCGTGGGTACCCATAGAACCCATTTACATTCACTGATCTGGAGGTCAGAGGTCAAGGGACCCCTTTGAAAATGGACATGACAGTTTTTCCTCGCCAACATTTACGCAGCAAACGTGACATCAGGAAGACGCTCAGATCATGTCTGTTTAACGTTGCATGTTGGGTTCAATATTTGAATGTCTGGTTAGGGGTCTTTCTAGACGTCTGCAGACGTGCAACTCAGGTTGACATCAATGGTTGAACGTTTCATTCTGGCTCCTCAGTGGACGTCTTTTGGACGTGTCTTTGCTCAGTGGGTAGTATAAGTTTGGAGCGTTATTTAACCTCCTTCGTGACCAGCTAGTGTGACATGGTTGGTACCGATGGATTCATCAGGTTCTCTAGGTTCAGATGAGACCAGGATCTTCACTCTAGCTTTAAAACTGCAACCTTAAAAATCGAGCATTAATGCAACTTAATGCACTAGAGAAATGAGTTGTGTTAAAATGAAGTTGCGTTAACCCGTATTATTGTGTGAACTTTGACAGCACTAAAATAAATAGATAGTTTAAAACTAATGCATTGTTATTTATTATTAAAAAAATAAATCATGGAGCAGCAACTTGGTAAAAAATCTTAAAAAGTAACAGGAGGTAAAATTCCAGTATGTAATGTATTAACCCGATCCAGCTGTTTGAGTCAGTATCACTAATAGAAATCAGTTTATAGCGATGATGTGATGATGTTACAGCCATGTCAGGCTGTAATGCTCATTATAGAGCAGAAAACTAAATGATTGGATGGATCAAAGATGGAGAGACAACGTTGCTATTGTTAAATCACCAGACTGAGTGTTGGACAGACATTAACCTCCACAGAGCGGCGAGACCAGCAGGATTAAACAGCAATAACAGAAATACATGTTGTGTTTGTTAGTATTCCTCATTAAGGCTTAGTGAGGATGATAAGAGCTGTCCTGTGTTTGCATTCATGTAATCATATCAAATCTGCAAGTCATTTTTGCAATGCAACGCAATACAATAACAGCATGTATGTTATTTAGGTCACAATGTTGTTTTTTACAGTTTTGAAATAGATGTTTTAATGACTTCAGGACGTCTCTGACTACAGACATGCTGGAAATCAAACAATTTACTGGATTCATTTAGAGATTTTACAAAGTTAAAGTCTCCAGAAGTGGATGAGTCATCTGTTTCCCTTCATGGTCGAGAGGAAAA
>NC_133797.1:42472830-42537830 GCF_043250625.1 Sebastes fasciatus
TTTAATGTGACATTTTTAATTTTCTGTCATTCTACTAATCAATAAATCTACTAATCTTTGTAAAACAAATGATTGTGCATTTATACTTATTGCATTCATTCATTCATTCATGCATAAAACTTTAGCTTTGTGCAAACGCCTGCAGGAGAGTTTTTTGTGCTTATATTGTTCCCAAGATTTAATATTGTCAAGGGACCCCGACAGTAAATAAAACTCTGCAGTTATACCTCGATCGATGTATTTGACTAATTGTGTAATTTTTCGATTTTGTATTTGTTATTTTTATAATTTTTTTTTTTTTTTTTTTTTTTTTTTCTCACCACCAGTTTATTGTTAAATTATCCAGGATATCTGTGACTGTGAGGTGAAATGCCCTCAGATCTTCTCCACCTTGTAGAGAGAGAGAGAGAGAGGGAAGCCGTGAGGAGAGAGAGGAGGATGTTTTCACTTTCATGATGAGCAGCAGCCGAACTACCAGGAGACAGCCGTGCATTTCTTCATCCCACTGAACATGTTTAACAGAACGCAGGCTCGGAAAGGGGTAATTAGTTCTTCGCAAATAGGGCTTTAGGGCATGAATACTTCACAAACAGATACAGTCATATTTACATGCACACTCAAACACTCACACACACACACACACACACACACAGAGGCATTCATGCAGGGTCTTTAGGCAACGATGTATTCGATATAGAATTGAGCTCATCTGTCAATCACTGGTTTGGTTAGTTTTTAACGCAGCGTACTTGACATGTGAAGTTAGTCATCGCGGTAATTTAATCATCGGCTGTAATTAAAAGTGAATCATTTAAATGCGCTCGTTGTTTGCGGCCCCTCAGATGTCTCCGCAGGCTTGACTGGATGTTGAAGGAAAACAAGACGGAGTGTTGGGATTTCTCCGTTGATTCATCTGCACCTCATTAAACAGCTGCTTTTTAAGATTCAACCTGTATCTGGATGTTTAAACTGAGTTAATGAAGAGTAAGACACAGTGCGAACGGTAAACTTCCTTCAGAGCTCCATACTGTGCTTGATAACAGGACTGATCTGTGGGTTAAACCACAACCTCATAGGTTTGCTGATGTCTGTTTAGGCCTCAAACCTCCACTGACTGTGTGCTTCCAGTGGGCAATACTGAGGGATTATGGGAGTTGGAGTTTGTCATGATTAAAACCACCGTGTTCTGTCTCCCTCGCCTATCCAGACTGCGAGCCCGAGGAAGTGTCCGACTGGTCCTTCGATGAAAACTGTCTCTTCTGCTGCTTAAGACGCGAGAAAGTCAAGGTAGGAGACATCACAACATTACTGAGTAGAATTACATGACTTTAATGCCATAACTGTCAGAAACCGGTGGGTGTTCTGGCGTTCGCCTCACAGCGTTGAGGTCCCGGGTTCAGAGGGTTCCTGAGCCAATATCAGTGCATGTTAGGTATTACTGTAGTACTCCTGCTGTTGTGGGTTTGGTTTCAGAAGTGGAGGAAGACGATGAAGTAAAAAAACAACAACATTTAAATTAATTTAGCAAATAACAAATTACGCTAAAATTGGTTATTGTGTTTTACATAATAATGATAAACTAGAAATACTATACGTAATGTAAAACAATGAGTTGTAACTCATTTTTATTTATGTTTATCTGCGTCGGTGCCACGTCATATCATACTATCTTTCTGACATACAATGCTATGACTTTTATAACATTTATTATGACACACTGTACTGTAACTTTTGACATTTTTTGTGACATAATATACTGTGACTATTTTATGACTTTTTTTGGCATACTATACTACGGCGTTTTTATAACTATACTATGACTTTTGATGACATATTTTTTGACATAAAATCCTCTGACATTTTTACAACATTTTTATGACATATAATACTATGACTTTTCGACATACTAAACTATGACTTTTTATGCCTGTTATCGACACGACTTTTATGACTCTTTTCACATACTATACTATACATCTTTTCTGAATATTTTTACATATTATGTTATGACAATTTCTGACTTTTCTCGACATACTATACTATGACTTTTTTATGACATTTATTTGTTTTACTGTGAACGTTTTTCAACATTTTTTATGACCTATGAGAATGTCAAAAAAGTCATAGTATAGTATGTAGGCTTTTTTCATGACATTATTCAAAATACTATAGTATGACTTTTTTATGAAATTATTCTACATACTATACTATCACTTTTTTTCCTTGACATTTCTCAACATACTTTACAATGACTAGTAGTAGTAGTATAGTATGTCGAAAAATGTCATGGAAAAATTAAAAAAAAGGTCATACTATATAGTATGTCGAAAAAAGTAAAAAAAAGTCATAGTATAGTATGTCGAAAAAAGTGACCCTATTAATAATAATGCAATGGAGCAATTATACTGAACAGGGAAAAAAAGTCATATCGTATGTCGAAAAAAGTAAAAAAAAAAATCATAGTATAACATGTAGAAAAAAGTAATTTTAAAAAGTCATAGTATAGTATGTCTATGGATGCTTCCCGCCTAATACAGCACTTATTCTAATTTTGTGAAGTACTTTCTGTTAATTTTTTAGCTTTCTGGAAGCTCCACATCGTTGTCTCTCCTCCTCCTCCGCCTGCATACTTGTTATTTGTGTTGTTCAACCATCATGGTCTTGACCCCAATTTAGCTTATGAAAGGAACGCGACATAATGATTTGGAGGTGTGTGTATGTGGAAGGAGGAGGAGGAGGAGGATGGTGACATGGGTGTAAATTAGTGAGACTCCCACAGCAGCAGCAGAGAGGCCGGCAGTGACTCCTCTCAGAGTTTCTCATCGGTTAAAGAGTGATCGGAGCAGAATAATAATGAGTGTATTGGACCAACTACTACACACACACATATGCAGAGACATGGACATCATGGTACCTGCTTCTGTGTCTCCTGCTGTAGACAAAGCTTTCATGTGATGCACCGTTGGGCGTGGGGGGTAACTGCACCGTCCGCTGTTTGACTCCAGACGTGGGCTTGACGTGTGACATCGCCACAGGGGGCTAAAGAGACAAAGTCATAAAAAACAACAAGAGAAAACACAAATGTTAGGAGGGAAGCAGAAAGATGGATCAGTCACTCATGCTCTATTAATTCATTTGTTGATCTTATCACATGCTCTTGTATACATTTCAATAAAGGTAGTTGATGGAAACGAGCCCTGATTCTATTCTATTTTGCAGAAATGTACTTAAAACTTGTGCAACAGTTGAATGGAAACTAAACGTATATCTGCTGCTTTTAGTTTCTTCTCAAAGGTTGTTGACAAAATCCCAACTCAAGGTCAACCTACTTGCTTGTTCTGGCCCTTTTGATCATATCACGCGTTCTTCATCAGTTAACTCTAAGCTTTCCGTTACTCAGAGTACTTTTTAAGGACTCCTTGTCCATGTTTTCCCTCTCCTTTATTTTTGGGATGTGAATGAACAAGTGAATGAGGGAGGGAAGGAAGTTGGGAGGGGGCGTCCTTCCCTCTGCCGTTGCTTGTTTTTCAACTTGACCCCAGTCCGACCTCTGAGGTCGGCCATCTGTCTCCTAAAAACATCCTTGCTTCGCCACCGACCCCCTCCATCAACCCCCATCTGTCTCTACCGGCTCCGCGTCCCTTTTTCTGTAGAACACATGCTAGTTGCTGCAGCACTCACCGACTTCATGAGTATGTACATACAGAGTTCCTGAGTGTAATACAGTAATTACAGAAGACTTGCTCGGACGGAACAAAAAACAATCAAAATCAATCAATAGAGCAAAATCAATTTAACAAAGCCCAGCAGGGATTCCAGGAGATCTTTTCAGTCTGACTGGTCAATAATGATGTTAGCCACTCGTAGTGTGCAAATCATCAGGCAAATAATAAGACAAAATTTGCAGCAGCCTTAATTGTATTCCTCTACTCACTCAATACAATCTTTTATTCTTCTGTTAGGGCTTGAAAGCTCGCTCTGCTTCACTGTTATTACCCTCTGCTTGTTTGTGAAATGCCAGAGGAGCTTCGGTGGGCGGGAATCATTGATTCATTGATCTGAAGCCGTGCAACTGCCGGCTAGATAGAGAGAGCGCTGAGGGGGTTAAAATAAAGAGAGGATGGAATAATGAAACCCTTAAAAACACACTCTCATCTCATCTCCGTTTGTTGCTTTGTCTCTTGCCATCGACACAAACAGACAAATACATTCACTGTTAAGTGTTGTAATGGAAAAGGATGGAGACATCTACATGGACCTGCAGCTACAACAAACATTCTGTTGGCTTACACAGGCTATCCGCAGGTTTCAACAAGTCACATTTAAGAAAGAAGAAAGAGTCTTCTTTTTAAGACCTTTTTAAGACCATTATGAATGCAATTTAAGACCTACTTCACATCCATACTGGCAAGAAAGTACTAAGGATATGAAAGAAAATTGGAACCCTGGAATTACTTGCAAAGTAAATTAATTTATTCACTGAAACACATTCCTTCCAGCAGTTTTCCCAGTCTTTGTTCCAGGTTTTCCCAGTTTTTAAAATTGTGTACATTTTAAAGTTAAATGCATCAATCTGGTGCACTTTGAAAGCAAAATTAAGCAACTAGATCTTGTGCTCCTGTAAACAACGTTGTGCTCTAGCAGTGGTGGACTGTAGGCTACTCAAATACTGTACTTAGGTACAATTTGGAGGTACTTGTACTTAACTTGAGTATTTCTATTTTATGTAACTTTATAGCCCGCTTCTACTCCACTACCTCTCAGAGGGAGGCCAGTCCGCCCCGGTTAAGAGTCGCGCCCGGAGCAGGGGAGCGCCTTACGGCACAGCGAGCACTCACTCCACGGCCCCGCGGAGCCGCAAGCCACTTCCCCCCCCCACTGGCCCGAGCCGAACTAGAGCAGTGTGCCGACTGTCGCGTAGGAAATGCACCCGGTGAGGGCCAGCCAGCCAGCCAGCCAGCCAGCCAGCCCACCCGCTGAGAAGTGTAAAAGTATTTTCAGTTCATTATGAAACTGTTCATAGCACACATGTAAAGAGGCGGATGGAACGGCTTTCACAAACATAGACTGCCGCTTGCAACAACATTTATAAAATCCAACTGGTGATATGAAACTAAATAAATTTCTTTAATTAAATGAAAGTAACTTTAATGATTTTTAAGACCTGACAAAATTGTATTTAAGACATTTCATGACATTTTAAGACATATTTAGGCCTTAAATTCAGGTTACTGGATTTAAGACTTTTTAAGACCCCGCGGGAACCCTGTCACAGAGTTGAGCAGAAGCATGGACATCCACAGCTGGACGTGGTTAGTCAACCACAATAGAAAAAGAAACTGGTGGTGGAGCAGCGTGGGATGTGATCAGGACAGAACTTTACTCACTCATTTGTCTCGTTGTGTTTGTCTGTGTAGGAGCACAGCGTAGAGAAGGGTGGAGGCAGCCAGGTGCTGTCGGAGCAGTCTCGGATCAGCCGGCTGGAGAGACAGGCCCAAGACTTCCTCAATGCTGTGTTCCACAGAAAAGGTAACACACACACACACACACACACACACACACACACACACACACACACACACACACCTCATCAGTTATTTCATTATCTTGGTGTATATCAGACAAGAGAGAATATTTGGTTAATTCTCGGGGGAAATCAGTAAATATATACGTAGAAGGGAATTTCACAAAAATTATCCCTATAATGGAATATAATACCAGAGTGTATTATATATTTCACACATTTATTGCATTTGATAAACTTCTCTCCTAACTGGAGTTGAAACCAGACCAATTATTTGGTTTTGTTTGTTAGAGCTCTGTTATGGAAAGTAATGGAATATTATGGAAGTGATCGCAGCGGAAATCCTGCTTTTTATTGCTTTTTGTTGCAATCGGCCGTCGCCTCCGTTGATGATATGAAAACAAATCAACTCTCCCATGCACGATCAACAAAACCAGACCGTGGTGATGTCACATGTTCTTGTCATGGAGTAGTGAGAACGTTCTGCACAGTGTAAACTTTTCTACTAGTTCTTATTTACATTGTCTTTAAGGTGTGCCCACACTTTGGATAACTCTGCCTTTTGAAAGAGTCAGCTGTCTTTTGGGATATCTGTAGTTTAGTGTTTTTGTTGGGGGGGGGGGGGGAGACCAGAGACATTACAGCAGATTAATTATTACAAAGATGTCAACTACTGTTCAAAGTTTTTCAGGTGATAATAAACAGTAATTCAACAGAACAATAAGATATCCCAGCATCCGTTTTAGCACACCGGTAACTACAGCTAACCTTGCACGGCAGCTGTATTCTTGCGATGTCTCGAGATCACGCGAGGATTGTTGGATCAAATGACTCACGAAAATCCATCTCGTCAGGCTCCACCTAATGTGTTTGTGTCTGGTGAGCCGGACAACGGACCAATCGGCGTCCTGTGAGAAGCTACTCAGCTACAGGCGTGGCGTTAGGTGTGTGTGTTAGACCCTGTGAGACCTTGGCTTGAGACGACTAGACGACACAGAGAGGCGACTGTTCGTTCTAAACAACAATGGCGGCTCCTAAAAAGGTTAGCGTAGACGCTGCAGTAGCATCAGTTAGATCAGAACTGGAGAGTATTTCTTCATTGACAGAAGAGCAAAGAACGGTGCTGAAGGTGATGATTTCCTCTTCAGTTAGTTTCCCTTTCGTTAGTTTGATTGACAGATGGTTCTTTTTGAAAGTACCGCCCCTTTTCCAAACAGTTTCTAATGACGGCTCCTCAGACCTCTGAAAGGGTTCAGGTTAAACTACAGCACAACCTACATACCGAAATACCAAACTCATGTGTTTAATACAACACAGAACTACAGAAGCTTTTAGTTTTATCTTCATTGAGTTATGGAAAACTAGGCTTTCATCAGGAAGGACACACGTCTCTGTCTGAGGATGGTGTGTGTGAAGTTGTGTGTCATTTGGATAAAAAGGGGATCGGGGATGGATTCCTGAGGGACATCGGATGGAACTTTTTCAGAGTTTCACAATTGGAACAAAGACATCTCTGCCCTCCAGGTAGACCCGAAATCGGTTAAGATCTGGGCCAGAGAGGCCGACCCACTTTCCCGACCTGTACCAACAGTGCCGTCATTCCTATGAGAGGCCATGTAGGAAACTCTGTAGAAGGTTATTTTACACGGCAGAGAGCTGAGGAGCTGAGGACGGGAGACTAGTGATATCACCGGTGGACTGTACACCGATCCTCAAGAGAAACACCACAATCAAATACATGAACACAGCTCAAACTATTAAAGACTGGGCACCAAAGTGCTAATCAGAGCTCATACAACTAAACTGCTTTGTGAATGACGTTTCGAGGGAAACGTATTTTGTTGCGGATTACGTTTGTTTCTGACGTATCAAAAATACATTTGTAATAATTATAGTCTAAAGAAGTCAGCGTAGGGAGGATGACGGGGTGGTGGATTGGTCCAACAAACACAGGACCGCTGTTCGTGTCGCGCATGGAACTAAAAGTCAACGTTCACTTATTTTAATTTAAATCCGTAGCTTAATAACAACAACCCTAGTCATTTTAAACCAAACATGATGTTTTCTTACTAAGTAGTAGTAGTAGTAGGTAGTAGTAGTAGTAGTAGGTAGTAGTAGGTAGTAGTAGTAGTTAGTAGGTAGTCGTAGGTAGTAGGTAGTAGGTAGTAGTAGTAGTAGTAGGTAGTAGTAGTAGGTAGTAGTAGTAGTAGTTAGTAGGTAGTCGTAGGTAGTAGGTAGTAGTAGTAGGTAGTAGGTAGTAGTAGTAGTAGGTAGTAGTAGGTAGTGGTAGTAGGTAGTCGTAGGTAGTAGGTAGTAGGTAGTAGTAGTAGGTAGTAGTAGGTAGTAGTAGTAGGTAGTAGTAGTAGGTAGTAGGTAGTAGTAGGTAGTCGTAGGTAGTAGTAGTAGGTAGTAGTAGTAGGTAGTAGTAGGTAGTAGTAGTAGGTAGTAGTAGGTAGTCGTAGGTAGTAGTAGTAGGTAGTAGTAGTAGTAGTTAGTAGGTAGTCGTAGGTAGTAGGTAGTAGGTAGTAGGTAGTAGTAGTAGGTAGTAGGTAGTCGTAGGTAGTAGTAGTAGGTAGTAGTAGGTAGTAGTAGTAGTAGGTAGTAGGTAGTAGTAGGTAGTAGTAGTAGGTAGTCGTAGGTAGTAGGTAGTAGGTAGTAGTAGTAGGTAGTAGTAGTAGGTAGTAGGTAGTCGTAGGTAGTAGTAGTAGGTAGTAGTAGGTAGTAGGTAGTAGTAGTAGTAGGTAGTAGGTAGTAGTAGGTAGTAGTAGTAGGTAGTCGTAGGTAGTAGTAGTAGGTAGTAGTAGGTAGTAGTAGTAGGTAGTAGGTAGTAGTAGGTAGTAGTAGTAGGTAGTCGTAGGTAGTAGGTAGTAGTAGTAGGTAGTAGTAGTAGGTAGTAGGTAGTCGTAGGTAGTAGTAGTAGGTAGTAGTAGGTAGTAGGTAGTAGTAGTAGTAGGTAGTAGGTAGTAGTAGGTAGTAGTAGTAGGTAGTCGTAGGTAGTAGTAGTAGGTAGTAGTAGTAGTAGGTAGTAATAATAATAATAATACATTTTATTTGGTGGCGCCTTTCTGGACACCCAAGGACACCTTACAAGAATTAATTAAAACATAGACAGATAAAACAATATAAAAACAACAGGACATGACAGAGACATATTTGTACAGACACATAGGATGGGTGATGATGAGTGCTAGAGAGAGTAGGTCAGTTTAAACAGGTGGGTTTTGAGGAGGGATTTGAATGATGTGATAGTGTCAGACTGCCGGATGTGTGGGGGGAGTGAGTTCCATAACCTGGGAGCAGAGCAGCTGAATGCCCTGGCTCCCATGGTGCTGAGGCGTGAGGTGGGGGTAGTCAGAAGTCCGGTTGATGATGAGCGGAGGGAACGGGAGGGGGCGTACTCCCGGAGGAGGTCTGTGAGGTAGGTGGGGGCGAGGTTATGGAGAGCTTTGTAGGTGAGCAGGAGGTTTTTGTAGTCAATCCGGGATTTAACAGGGAGCCAGTGCAGCTGGATGAGGATGGGGGTGATGTGGTCGGAGGATTTGGTGCGGGTGATGATCCGGGCGGCAGAGTTCTGAATGATTTGGAGTCTGTTGAGTAGTTTGATGGGAATGCCAGAGAGGACAGCGTTGCAATAGTCGATTTGGGATGTGACAAAAGCGTGAACCAGGATTTCAGTGCTGGAGTGGGACAGGGATGGGCGGAGTCTGGAGATGTTGCGGAGGTGGAAGAAGGCAGTCCGGGTGATGTTTTTTATGTGGGATGTAAAGGAGAGGGTGCTGTCCAGGGTGACCCCAAGGCTCTTGACGTGGTTTGAGAATGGTACTGAAAAGCCATCAATGGTGAGGTTTTGAGCAGTGGTGGGTTGAGATTTGGAGATGTTGTTTTTGGAGCCGATGAGCAGGGCCTCGGTTTTATTGCTGTTTAGTTTTAAAAAGTTCCTGCTCATCCAGCTCCTGATGTGTTGTAGGCAGGCGGTGAGGGAGGCGGGTGGGAGGGCAGCAGTGGGTGTAGTTGAAATGTAGACCTGTGTGTCGTCGGCATAACAGTGGAATAGGACATTGTGATGACGGAGGATAGTGCCGAGAGGAAGGAGGTAAATGATAAACAGGAGTGGACCCAATACTGACCCCTGGGGGACACCCAGTGAAACAGCGGAGCACCTTGACCTGTGATTGTCCAGTTTTACAAATTGTTGTCTGTCGGTGAGGTATGAGGAGAACCATGTGAGTACAACACCAGTGATACCAATATCAGTCAGACGTGTAGTAGGTAGTCGTAGGTAGTAGTAGAAGGTAGTAGTAGGTAGTAGTAGTAGGTAGTCGTAGGTAGTAGGTAGTCGTAGGGAGTAGGTAGTAGTAGTAGGTAGTCGTAGGGAGTAGGTAGTAGTAATAGGGAGACAGGGTTGCAGAGCGTAGAGGCTGACTAGGGACCAGAGATGAGACCAGGGGTGATGCCTTGTTCACTGTAGGACTAACTATAATTAGTCACATGAGGATTGCAGCCTGAATATTGAGGGCCAAATATAAAACTGCACCTTGGTTGATGCAAACTTCCAGCAATGTTGAACCGTGTTGGGGCTGATTACCCTTCAGGCCATTTACGTTATTCTGGTATCAGCAGGCGGAACGTCTAAAGACTACAGTTAATACTAAACGCTGCTGCCAGGCTTTTAACTCGTACCAAGAGAAGTGACCACATCACACCGATCCTTCTGCCCGTCACTGGTTACCTGTGAGTTTTACAATTGATTTTAAGATTTGACTGCTTGTTTTTAAAGCCTTGAATGGTGTGGCTCCTGCCTATATCGGTGATTTGCTGACTCCCTATGAGCCTGATCGATGCTTGAGATCCTCTGGCAGGAGATCCTATTAACAGTTCCAAAATCCAAACTGGTCAACAAAGGTGACGGGCTTTTGCCATCCTCAGCTGTGGAACTCCCTACCTGAGGATCTCAAGCAGGCAAACTCAATATCTTCCTTTAAATCTCTTCTTAAGACTCACTTTTATATGTTATTTTCTGTATTTAGAGGTATTGATTCAAATGACTAATCCTTTTGGAGGATGTAGTTGTTGGTGCTGATGAACGGTATTGCATTATACGGAGAGAGGTTTCTGTTATTTATTATTCCAAACTGCTTAATGAACCTAAAGTAAATGAGAGTCCTGGTTCATCCACATTCAGAAGTGATGGATGACGTGCTTTAACTTTCTTTATGGTGCTTGTATTTACCTGCACCGTCAGCTTCGGTGAAGGTCTCAAATCGGCACCCATTCAAAGTCAGAATATTTGCTGAGTTGCCATAATGATATATAATAGTGTATCATGTTCTGTCCTGAGGCAGGCAGATATTTAGTGACAGAGGAGAGCTGAGCCTGGGAGACGGAAGCTTGTGTTGGTTTTTTTCCGGGAGAGAGGGAGGGAGGAAGCAGATGTCTGTCCAATCAATGCTCGGCCCTAATCAATCTGGCTTCACTCACACAGGCAGAGCTGCCTGTGGAGCTGCCATACATAGACCGATAAACAGTCACACAGGCCTCGGCATGACGGGACACACACGCACACACACACACACACATTAATACAGTAACAGACCTGTCAGGCACACAAACACTGTGAAACAAGTGCACATTTATCAACCTGAAGGTATGCGGGTGTTAGCCAACGTAACTGATCTGCCGTACGCAACGTTCTCTGATGATACAGTAACAATCCCTTTAACAATAATCACATGTTGTTTTGTAAACAAGTCATTTTAATTCTATAAAGGGGAAACAGTCTACTACATCAGGGCAAGCTGTTTTAACATTTAATAACTCAGCTTGACTATCTGGAATTAACATTAGAGATATCTACATTACATTGTGACTAGTCAGAGTTCTTATTCCAGACATCTATAACGTCATTGTGACTAGTCTAAAGGACAGTTAGAGATATCTGTAGTTCAGTTCTGACTATCCTAAATAACAGTTACAGATATCTATAACCTGATTATGACTAGTCAGAGTTGTTGTCATGACGTTACTCATCAAGGCTTCCCATTGGATATCGGCCCAACAAAGCAGAACGGTGTCAGCAGAAGCTTTTGCTAACTTGGATAGTTCGGTAAAGTGTGAAAGATATTCACATATTCAAACTTCCCGGATCAATAACTCATCAGAGAAACGTTGTTAAAACACCAACGAGGGCTCTTTCTACCCGTAGTGAGGTAGACAACGAGCTACAGGCTCATCTTAATCACAACCAGCCTTTAGTCCTCCGAGCGGGACACATAACCAGGGTCTGAAATTAGCATCCGCCAAATGCGGGTAAATTGCTGGCAGTGGCTGGTGGAATCATCAGGACATCCGCTGCTTTGGCAGACAGGGAAACCGCTGGGGATGATAAAAGAGAACAGTAGCTGTCTGATTCCTCGGCATCTCATGCCTCCGTGTCTACCGATTCCTCTCATTGATGCTTTCCGACAGTTACGCTGCACAATGACGCAGACGCACGCTGCATCATGTTTCAGTTTGTTTGGGACCGGAGACACGGTGGAGAGAAAAAAAAGCTCTCAACAGCGTGGCGCTACTAAACCTGAGGGGACGCACCCTATTTCTACCTGATAATAAAGCGACACTGTGAACAACAAACCTGTGTTGAAATCAGCAGGAGGAGAGTTAGTAACGTTAGCTGTTAGCAGCCGTTAGCAGCACAGTCCTGATGGATAAATAACGGAGATACTAACGTTAACGGAGGTGCCATTGAGTTATTATTATGAGGCGATAGAGCTCTGCTCAGCAAAAGGACTATTGGGTGAAGGTAAATTACAACGTTATCATGATGTGTTCAAATGTTACCTCGTAAAATTAAGTTTTTGTTGATAAACTTGAATAAATCCAGTTGTTTGAAGGAGATGTTTTCACATCAATATAAAATAGATATTAGAGAGAGAATTATCAAGATTTTTTTTTTTTTAAATCAAAGTAAATATTTAAATAATCATAATCATTTAAATTGTATGTTTGTATGCAAATAACCACTATAGCCGACAAGAGCAAAGTAAAGTACAGTACTGAGTACAGTACCTTCTCTCCCTCCCTGGAATAGGGCTCCCCCAGAAGCTACGGTGTAATTCCAACACAGTAATTCACTGTGTATATAATGTTTATTATGTTTAAAATATATGGAACATTGAATGACATCAGATTTAAAATGTTATTCCTTCATTTAGCGCAGAGATTTCAAAAGTGGCATATAAAAAATAATACTTGTCTGTCACAGTGGCAGGAAGGAATTTCAGATCCTGGATGTAAGCATTTGCAATCCCAGTGAATAGTATGCCTGATAAGCTCCTTTCTGATTGAAAGTCACAAAACTCCCGTAAAAAATAGATAATTTAGCTTTGCTTGAGGAAACCAAACATTACATCCTTTCTCAGGCAGCTTCCCATCTCCGGGTGGACGGGAGGATTCCTGAACTACTCAAGGAAATGTTTCTGAAAATAAAAATGCAGCTGCCAAATCCCTGTGCTTTGTTGCAGCGAGGCGACAACTCTTGTGTACATTTGTACAAACCTGTAGTGTCGCACAACAGCCATTTCCTTAGAAACACAGCACACACATTCACTGCACGCTGGGGTTTCCCCAGGAGGTTTCCCAAGACGGCAGCATGAAACCTGCACCTGTCAAAACGGAGCTGTGGAATTCACATTTCCAGCAAACCAAACCGCTTCCTGGGTTTTCTGTTCCATTGTGGCAGAGTGGACAAAAAGGCCACCCGGTGTATCTACATACAAGGAGAACTTATTGGGTCTTTGACAGAACAGAATGTCAGTTTAAGCTCTATTAGTGCCATGTCAACGAGATCATTTCAGTGGCAGGGATTACACAGAGCCATGTTTAGGTGGAGCACAGAAGTTAAATAACATTAACACGGGATTAAGCAATCGATCACAAACAACACCTACGTACCGCTCTGTGGTACAGCTGGAAGGATATAGAAGAACATCAGAGATACAACTGATAAACTGGAATAAAAAGCTTATAGATGACAAATACTTCCGTATTCCCTTAAATTTGATTTGTCAAATGGATTTTGTTGATCAGTACACGGAGTTCATAGTTTTCCCACCTCTTTTATCACTACGTCATTGCAGCTGACTGCAGAGCAAGTTAGACACTAGTTCTAGGAGTTCATGATTTAATGCGGGAGGATATTTTATTTCTTTTGTGTTTTCAGAGCAGCTCACTGTCGTCTTTAAAACATCAGACAGGCTTTCACTCCATCTGTTTTCAACCTCTTTGTTTCCTTGCTGTTTTTGACAGTTTTCGCTTCACGTCTAACATCTCCAGTGTTCGTTGTCACGGCGGTTTGAATCATCTGTAAAACATTCTGTAACTTTCTTTTGTTAACATCGTGTGTTTTTACAGTGCTTCAGAATAATCTTGATGTTAACGGTTATCACTTTTCAAAACAAAGTGTTTAAAACAGTTTAGGGATAAACCAGAGGAATAAATAGAAGACAAGCCAACAAGGATAACAACTAGTAAATTAAAACTGAGTTAAAGCCGACTGTCAACCCGAGCTCTTCATTAACAAGTCAACTTTAGTCTCATCTGAGCCTCAGGCTGTTCGCTCGCCCTCAAGAATCAAAAGTTCAAATGAATAAGTACGATGGATAATCAGTGGTTTCTACAGTCGCTTTCACACATTTACTTTATTGCTCCTTTAGTTGGAGCCCACAAAACAGCAGTCAAACTGTGAAACCGAACTTGCACAAATGAGTTGAGGAAAGCTAGGTGATATTTTGAAATAACTGAGGAAACAGGAAGCATGTTGGGAAAGCAGATGTGTAAGGCATGTACCTGCTGTACACTGATATCATGGTGCCTTAGTGTTGCTCAATAGGGAGGATTAAGTGCTGCATATACAGTATATGTGTATATATATATATATATATATATAGTGCAGAATAGATGTGATTTTTTGGGGGATTATTTCAGCATAGCTTCAGGATTAGATTTTTGGGCTGATGTATTGTTTGGAGGATTTAGGGTTTGACTCAGTGGCACGCAACATATCCAAATCATATAGCTGCTGGTTCTAAAGAGATGAGTGCAGTTGACTTATCTGGGACAATGCCAGATTAATGCATTAATAACAAATGACTGTGTATGAACCAATGAGATCAATGAACGGTGTTTGATGTGGGGATGTTTTGTCGCAGCGGGGGATAAGTGGAGGTTTGGTTTGGACATGTGACTCTTCGTGGTCTCCTGGTACTTGTTGCACTTTGAAATAGTTCTTTAATTTGCATTGTGTATTTCACTGTGATGGGGACTTGTATTTTACAAATGGAACAAACAAAGTGCTCTGATTAATGATCAAATCAGACTGATATGAAGTAATACAATATGATATGATATGATATGGAATGATAGAAAAAGGATATCATCTGACAGGAAATTGTGAAAATGGTCATTACAATTTCCCAGAAAGCCCCGAGCAATGTCTTCAAATTGCTAATTTTGTACGGCCAAAACACAAAGACTCCGTTTACACTGATATAAAACAGAAAGAAGACGCAAATACTAAACTATGAGAAGCTGGAAACAGAGAGTATTTGGCATTTTCATTTGATTAATAATCACTCAATCATCAAAGTTGTTGGTGATTATTGGTGAGTGTTTTGCAGCACTACTTTATGGTATCATGGATTGCTATGAAAACTCTGATGTCTATCTCCATTTGTGTATTCTAGTGAACACAATATTCAAGAACAAATCATGGCTGAACCGTCATGCATAAATTGATCTGATGTACAAATTCTAGTGACAAAGTGCTTAACGTAAGAGTAAGAGTGAAAACAAAGAGAGAATCCTGGGAAGATGTAGGTAGAAGGTATGAGAGCTCCAGCTGACGGATGGCTGGCAGTAATCTGCTGTACACACTGATATCACGGTGCTTTCATCGTGGTCAATAGGCAGGATTAAGTGCTGCTTCTGAGCCATTTTTGGATTATTTCAGCATAGCATCAGGATTACATTTTGAGGATGAAATGGGATAAATAAACTGGTGAACATGACTGAAGGAGTTCCTAGAGGACGGGATGCTGACGTGTTTGTTCCTCTGTTGTTTTTCTCTCCAGACCTCCCAAGTTTCTCAGAACCTCACATTCCTCTAGTGGCTCGTGAGATCATGCAGCGAATGATCCGCCAGTTCGCTGCCGAATATACCTCAAAAACTACTCAGGACGACTCGCCCCCGCCCAACGGCACCATGAAGGACCAAAGCCTGCCGAGAGCGGCGTCTCCGCCTGGGCCCAGGCCCCTGCCCGCGCCGAGCTCCCCTCAATCGTCTGCCTCCTCCTCCTCCCCGTCCCCGACCCCGGGACCTGGCCTCAGCCCCATCTCCGCCGCCGCTGCTGCCGCCTCAGCACCCGCCTGCACCCAGAGCAGCAACGGCACGGGAGCAAGTAACGGTGCAGGAGGAGGAGGAGGTACGGCTGCTGCCTCTGCACAGAATCCCGTCCTCAGCAAGCTTCTCATGGCCGACCAGGACGGCCCGCTGGACCTCTCCGTCAAAAAGAACGAGGTCGACCCAGACCCCAGCCAGCAGGGTGAGCACAACAACACATACTGGTTTTGTCACTTATGAGAGTATTGTGTTGACTTTCATTAAATACATACAAAACTATCTAAGCCAGGCTTTATTTTAAACTTCACCTAAGATTCTAACCTTGAGCATCTCTTAACCCTAAAAAAAAACAACCTCAATAACCTCCTGGCCCCAGTAGGCTTGCCGCCATAGTCGGTGTTACCGGTGTTACACGGTGGTCGGGCACACACCGGTAACATTACGTACCCATCGTCGTTTTTCTTTTTTTGAATAGAAATAAAACACATTTAGTTCATTTTGGCGTATCAGCGCCGTGTTATCAATACATAGTCATATGACGGACAAACTGAAAGTGAATGCATCTTCTCCGTACGGCGTCTCAGACACACGAGAGAGAGTTGACAGACAAGACGATGGCGAAGGATCTGGTGTCAAAGCGAAAAACAAAAGCGCCTATTTTGGCAATACATGGGATATAAAACCAGTACTATAAAGGAACCGTAACGTTAACGAGGAAATCGCCGTGAGGAGGACGGAGCGTTTACAGCTGGTTGAAACCTGCAGCATCGCAACGAAAGCAACATTAAAGGTCAAAATAAGCACAGATATCGACCGTCATCTTTTCTTGTATAACGTCCGGTGTAAAGTTTATTAACCGGTGGGGAAATGTCCTCACCGTCACATCCCTACCAAACATTTGACTTTAATTATACTGTTACTACCATTTAAAATAATACAAGAATTAGAATTTTGGAGTGTCAAAAATCTACAATCTTGTAAAATGAACATGTGTTTACAGTTTACTGTGAAGGCAGCAAGGCCCTTTTGACAGTATATTGTTTAATTCATATTTAGGAAGTCTGTTTAAAGGGACATTTTCTTAATTTTCTAGTTTGAAGAATGAAATCCCACATTTTGCCGGTGATCAAACACAGAACAGGAAAGTTTCCTCTCGTGACATCCCTAGGCAACAGCTTTACCGTATCTATAGAGATCCCATGTTGCATTTTCATCATAGGTAATTAAAGTATCTGTGCTTGTAGTATTGTGTAGTATGGTGGTTATCCATCTCAATTCAGATTTGGCTACTGGTAGTTATTGGGTATAATATTTGCATGAGAATAGAATGTAGTAAACAGGCAGGAAAAGAGAAAGAAGCATGTGAGACATATATAAAAGCATATTCACATGTTGGAGTGTGTAACAGCCGATATCAGCGATCATTATTAGCCTACATTCTGAATTTCTACGGTGAGTAAAAGATACCAGGAGATATTGGGTTTGTGAGAATCGCGTAAGAAAAAGTCACGGTACGCCGAGGAGTAAAACGTGGAAGTGGCGGTAATGCGTACCGGTGAGTACGGGCCACCCTCGAGTACTTCTTTTGAGTCACACTGACTATGATTGGATCCTTGATTCACGTTATCGCTTCTCTTATTGACAGCGAGCGTTTTGTTAATAGTGTCAAGGTGATGGAACATGTTGTATCATCTGATGTGTAACTGCAGACAGATGACTGTAGACATTCAACACATTCATATTGGGCTCAATATGATCAGATCACTTGAACCTTCGCAGCTCTGAAATGTAGCTCTGAGCTCAATCTACATTTAATCAAACCAAACCAGCGGGGGGGTCGGCGGCATTTTGATCAGCGTCAGCTCGCTGTTTTAACCCCTCAACCACCGTGTGACCGCTCACCCACTTTAATACCAGCTTTTTGGAATCTGCTTACAGTAAGCCTCCGGACATTTTTACAAAAAAAGATTTAGGCATTTACGTCCACCTCACGCTCGCACATTATCTCCCTCTCTCTCTCGCTCTCTCTCTCTCTCTCTCTCTCTCATGAACACAGAACACCTTTTAGACACATTCGGACTGATTATCCTCAAAGCTGGATCATATACACACACGCACACACTTATTTAAAATGAAAATGCTCCACCAATTTAAAATGTTGACATTAACAATGAATGAAATTCCAACATATAATGTGACAGGATGCAGTGATGAACCCACACGGAGCTCTGCAGCTCTCTAGTGTTCCGACACGTTTACTGTACGGTTCAGTCTCAGTACGTCGTCAACCGTGTATCCAGCAGCAGCATGCAGCTATTTCATAAAACCAGCTGTGATGAACCCTGTGCACTAACCTGCCCAGCAACACACAGCAGACACAGCTACAGACGAGCTGTTGAACATAGTGAAGCAGCTTAAGAGACAACATTTAGTTTAGTTGGTGGAGACAAAAACAGCGAGCGTCTATACTGCCTACAGTCAAACAATTCATAAATTACTAAAATAAAAAATTGACAAAACATTCCATAATTAAGAAAGATATTGATATTGACAGGCAACGTGCATTCAAATCATTTTTGGGATATTTCTATTTTTTACCACATTTTACGTGCCAAATATCTCACGACCCCAACAAGTAGCATGTTTTGCGGTCACATTACTTGGAGTACCTTCACAGTCCCTTTCAGAAACAGTAGCTGTGTTTCTATTCTATTGTCAAGCGATTTTTAAGTGAACCTTTGAAATGTCGCCCAAAAAAGTGAATAATGCATTTCCGTCAACTGTTTTGAAGCGCAGTTTCATCAGAAGTTGGCGATATAGGCTACGCTTTAAGCATGGCTGTCAGTGTTTGACTGCTTTTGGTGGGAGAGGAGGCGCTAGTCACCACTATAACCTTAAGCCAACCTATGGCATTATACACTGCATTCATTATTCTAGCGGCTAGCAGACTTTTCCTCTATCACACCTCTTCTACTCTTACTTGGTTTGAAGTCACTGCATTTCACAACAAAACAATTGGTTGAATTTCAGCTCGCATGCACATTTAGGCTAAACGTTGTTGAAACAGAGCAGCCGATAGTGGTAGCGAGAGCAACGAGTTAAAGGACTGCCGAGTGTTTGAATGCTGTCTCCATTCTACCGATTCCATACAGCTTTTCTGATGCGATACTGAATAATGTGCATAAAAATATGTTGATGGAACCACGGTTAGTGATGTACTGTACTCTAGTCTAGTTATATGAAAACAAGTATGCTAACGGAGCTGGAGATGTTAATTTACATGTTCATTAGCTCAGGAAGGACCTCATTAGTGTCATTTATCATGGTTGTTATCCCTGGACACTTTGTGACTCGAGTGCATTTTGATTAAGATTCATTTTAGAACCAAAATTCTGTGTACACACATCTTTGGTCTTTGGTTCCTAGATAAACTCTTCACATGTGTATAATGTATATACGTACATACTACCACTAACATGACCAGATTAATCTATTTGTGTCCCCTTTGGGCTGTTCTTCACTCACAATATCTCCTCATGTTTTCTTTTTTTGTCCGATTAAACAACAAAAAGCTCCTGAAGATTAGTGCGGCAGTCACGAGTCCTGTGCCCATATAGGGCTGTGGGGGGTTAGAGGGTTCAGAAGGTCAGCTGCACTTTAGGGATTACACCAGCAAAACACTGAGATGGATGACGGAGTTAAATTTATTGGTATATGTTGGCATTTCTGTGTGTATTTTATAATGTCAGGCTTTATTAAAAAACAATCATTTTAAGACTTTGTTGTCAAAACCATCAGATACAAATAAAATCGTATCCATATTCTTGCAGGGTTACCGCACGTCCTATACAAACCTGGAATGATTTAATACAGCTCTTTAGTCATGAAAAAAAAGGTCTGGAAAAACATTAAACGGAGCCGTCGCGTGGCGGCTGCGTGCGTCGCGTGGCGGCTGCGTGATTCACGCGTCAGGTGTTCACACCAGCTGCGTTTCTGCTGCTGCAGCCCTTTCTTTCTACATAGAGTTTACCTTTCATAATGGCTATTTCATTTCATTATAAATATCATTTATATTTATTTTAGACAGAGAAAGGTTCAGAAACGTGTGGTAATTTGTAAATAATCTGCCATTAAAACCCTGTACTATATTCATTCATGGAGCTCTGCAAGTCACTGCATGTTCTACAACAATGTCCTGCACATATTTAAGAAAAAAAGCCTTGTGTTAACAAATGACGGACTTCTGTCCACAGAAAAAAAAACACTTCAGGGCTTTTATTTTGAAATGAAAGCAGTAAGTGTTGATTTAAGAATAAGTATTTACTTTTTTCATCTCTGTAACTTATCCTACAGATAGACACATTGAAACTGTGGTAATGTTGCTGATGTGATGTCAATATACAGTCAATAGATCACCTTCTCTGTCTGTGACAGGCTGCTCTAACCTGTTAACACAGACGGTGAAATAAAAAACAACAGACAACGCAGCCGCCATGCGCTGCTGACGTTCCTGGTGTGGACGAGGCTTAAGTGATGAGAACCATAAAAAATAAACATGTTACAGATGGAAATCTTAACCACTAAACAGTATGTCATTTTGTGTACCTGTTTATATGTATTACATACTCTGATGGTTAAAATTAAACAATAATAATTTGGAGGAGTCAAAGTAACCTTAGTTGCAGAAACACACTTTTACAAATTTTTGCTGAAAAAAAATAACCGTATTTTTAAAAAGATCACATCTAAACTAAATCTCACTCAACTTTATGTCCCCTCTTATGATGATATATATATTTTCTGCTCGTGTGTGCGGTGCCCTGATTTGCTTGACAAACATATTCACAAGTAAAGTGAGATTTCACACACAGCATGTTGCCGTGTTTCCCAGACTTCATCGCTAAAGTGTCACAGACAGTCCACCTGTTCTGAATCACGCAGAAGATACACAACATAATATCTCAAGCTTTTTCTGTCATCTAACCACAGAAATAAGAAAAAAAAACATACGTTTTCATACGCAGACACACATAAACAAGCTGTTAACATTAGATGCCGATTGATTTCATTAATAAACAGAACAATCAGATCCACAGCATCCTGCCTCATATATATAACTCACAGGATTATCTGATCTTTCTTTCTGCCTCTGGTTCGTTCATTCGTCTTCACTAATGAGCTTTGTTTTAAAAGGTAAATAAGAAAAAAGCAGCTACTCTCTTAGCTTATTAGTTAATAAACACAATTATAGAACAGTTGCCGATATAGAGAACCGCTCAGGTTAATCAAATCCTGATTGTGATCCAAATCATTCTTATTGTTGCTGTATAAGAAGGCGTTAAACATGTCTGGTGAAAAGGGAGGTAACAACATGTTTTTGGATGAATATGCTAAAAGAAAACAGATCTTACTAATTAAATAAAAATATCTGAAAAAATCATCAGGAATGTGGCAAGAAATAACCGACGTGATAAACTACTGACACAGAGGTCGGTCTCCAAACAGACTTCTGATGCTGTTCATCAGTGGGAATCGTTGCTATTCGAGGCACCTGAAGCTGAAAGTGGAGCGTTTTCATCACTGCGTCAACATGATTAAAGAATAAAACCTTATTTATGTAAGAATATTTCCTAAGGACATACGTTACATTGTCTGGGCATTGATCCACAACCTTTAACTCTACCTTACCACTGATAAAAGGAATAAAAAGCTCCTTTATTAAGTCATGTATATATGGAATACATTTCCTAACAATACAAGGTACATTTTTAAAAGAAGGAAAGAAAGAAAGAGCAGTGTTCCTCTGGGGACCGTTTAGTTAAAGTAAATGAACAGATTTCCTTTATGTGATTATATTGATAGAACCTTCTCAATCATTTAATACTGGATAGTCAGAGACTGAATTAATGCAGTTTGTGATCCACTACAGTTATGTGAATATTGAGAGTCGAGCGCATTGAAAAAAAAGCCTTTTTCCATTGAACTATTTATATGAACATTTAAAATGCGCATTAAAACAGATGGATGGAAGTAAACGGTACATTTTCAGCTGTACATGTTTGTGAACTGTTTTTTATGTGTTTTTACAAAGGGTCATATCCGGGTGGTTTAGCACCAAACAGCAGCAGGAGTATCTGTTAAAGTTGGGTAACAACTGATAAACTTAAAGGGACTCTATGTAAGAATCAGAAATGTCTTGTTAACAGCGACACCTGTGGCCGTTAAGTCAAAGAAAGTCAGCGTCCTGTTGCTGGCGCTTGTGCTCGCTCTACATAGACATGAAGGAGCATCGCTCAACACAGTGAGGAGACACTAGATATAACTTTGCGGTTTTGGTGCTTCCGTGTAGTTTGTGTTGGAGTCTGAGTCTGAACATCGTAGACACATGGGACACCGACCCGATACATGTAAGAAGTTACAAACAGTCCCTTTATAAACTCAATTACACAACTACATTTTACAGAAACATTTGATATTAGGGATGCACCGATACCGATACCAGTATCGGGTATCGGGTCCGATACTGTGCTCATGTACTCGTACTCGCAATGATACCACTCTACGGTGCTGGGCCGGGATCCCACCTCAGCTGGCGCGCGCCGGCCCTCACTTTCATTGCACCACAGGGTTTTGCTTGCACCCTCTGACTCGCGCGTGCGTTAGACTCCTTGGTCCGTGTTTCATGTCGGGTCGGGTGGGTTGCCGACATCGTCGCAGACCCCGAGCCCCGATCCGGCGGCACAACGCGGTTGGGGCACACTGAGGACAGTCTGCCCCGGTCAACAGTCGCACCGGGAGCAGGGAGCGCCGTCACGGTACGGCGAGGGCCGGACGTGAGCGCTGTTAAGCTGCGGCCGCAAGCCACCTTCGCCCAGAGCCTTTCCAAGCCGACCTAAAGCCGGTCGCGGCAAAATTATGAACTTTTACAAATTCCTAATCAGAAGTATTTCCATTTGTGACTTGCCGTGTTTTCTTTGACATGCTTTGAATAGGATTTGAGCTCAGTTGTGTTAAATCTTGTTTTCCTGTATGTGTTTATCCTCAGATGGCGTCCTGGACCTCTCCACCAAGAAGAACCACAGCGCAGGCAACCTCAAAACCTTCCCCGGCTTCTCCCCTGAGCCCGGGGTCAAAGGGTAAGATAACAGGATTAGTCCTAGTCAAACTGGCCTCCGTTAGAGGAGCGCCGCGGTCATGTGCCTAAAACAACATGGGAGAGGTTAAAGTAGTCCCTGCTGTTGTGTTATTGCACTGCACTTCCCACAAAGCACTTGTCATTCTAACACTAAATTCTGTGTGGAGATTTGGCCCGAGGGGACGATGTTATACTCTGACTCTGTATCCAGATGCCAAACCGCAGTAGAAAGATTGATTTCACGAGAGGATGACAACCACCACAGGCTGATCTTATCAAGTTCTCTAACAAATGTGCCTTTGCACGTCCATGCAGATACCATCAGACTTAACCGAAGACGGTTCCCTACCTGCAACAAGCTACGAGTACTCTGCCTCTTTTGGTTATATAACCGGTACACATGATCAGGGATGCAAGGTGCTCTGTGTCGCTGTGTGTGTGTGGTGCTTTCAAGCGCTGGTATGGAGTTGTGACATCTGAAACTTAGGCTGTAAAATGCTGTCGCCCCCAAAATTAAACAGGATGTCAATTCTATTGCTTCCTACATTAAACAAGGTATTCAAGTCTCTAAAGTCTGACATTCTAGCATTATAGCACATGAATGCATCACAGTACCAACAGCAAATTTCAGCACATCTGCAGAGCAGCCTGCAGAAGACTTGAAATGAAATGCAGTAACTGGGAGGAAGCATGCAAAAGCACTAGTAACATTCTGGAAAGGATGCATGAAGCAGCACCACAGGGCGCAAGTTAAACTGCCAACAGAAGAACGGTGCGCTGTATTTCAGGGGTTTTCCTGGCTCAAAATGAGCCAGAGGTAGTACCATCCTGAACTTTTGGGGGCCGTGGGAGCCGCTAGCCCCTTTCACCCCAGGCCCGGGCCTTTCTGAGTCCAACCACGGCAGTGTGCGGACCGTCGCAGAGGAAACACGCCCGGTGAGAAGCGTAGTATTTTCGGTTCATTATGAAACTGTTCAGGCACACATGTAACGTTGGAGGCGCATGGAGCGGCTTTCCCAAACGCAATTGCAGCTACAAATGACAGAAATCCATCAAGTGCAATTCAATACGCATATTAGACAATAGTGTTTCCATGAAGACACCCATCACAGTTTTGTCGAGAGCTGGAGGCGGGGCAACATTTGACGGAGGCGGCCGCCTTGTATTTCTGTATGCAGGAGAAACCCTGCATTTGTAAGCATTCTGCTCACCTCTGCTCATGCCTCACTGAAACATGCAATGTGTTGTTGTTACCAAGGTAAGTTAATCAATAAGGTCGTTAATAATGTGAACGCTGGCACTAGCTGAGTCAGAGTTAGCTGTGCTACGTTTGGAAATATCTGTAAGTATACTACTGCGTTATGCGAGGTCAAATTACTGTTTTTATCAATATAGTCTGGTGGCTTTGAAGACAGCGATATGACGGCTTCAGTTACCCGTCGTGGACGGGAGCAGCAGCCTAAAAAAATATCAATCAAAATCAGTTTAAGTGTACGCTATATTTAGAATATGTTCACCACGAAAAAAAAGTCTGAAAAATTTTTCGAAAAAAAGTCCAAAAAAAAAGATCTGAAAAAATTTTCAAAAAAAAAGTCTGGAAAAAAAAGATCTGAAAAAATGTCCGAAAAAAAAGTCTGAAAAAAAAAGATCTAAAAAGTGTCTGAAAAAATGTCGGGAAAAAAAGATCTAAAGAAATTTACGAAAAAAAAGTCTGAAAAAAAAAGTCTGAAAAATGTCGGGAAAAAAAGTCTGAAAAAAAAAGTCTGAAAAAATGTTTGAAAAAAAAGTCTGAAAAAAAAGATCTAAAAAAAGACATTTTACAGCCCTTTTTGACGGGAAGCTCAGGTGGTTATCTACGTTGTTTTCAAAGCCACCAGACTCCATTAGCAAAAACAGTAATTTGACCTCTCAGAACAGGGGAGTTACTGGTTCACCGCTGCATCCATCGGTTAGTTTGTTTGTGTTATTGTGCGACTTTCAGATCTGACCTAACGTGGCGTCCACAGCATTATATTACTTAGCTTCCATGCTGCTACTCCTGTCTGCTTCACCAAACTGGGAGCATGTTACTGTATGTAATAAACACTGACTATACTGTATATATGAAGCAGCGTCATTATGCAGAAACCTACGTCAGGTCAAGAGGGCAAACAAAACAGTTTTAGAAAGGCTTGGGATAATAGCATTTTAACATTAAAACATATGTACTTCGGATGTGATTACATAAGGAACACCACTGATAAGCTACAGAATAATATAAAAACTACAATAATGGATGTGCTCGTTAATGAAGTTTGACTCTCTGCTAGTGCTTATTCCAAACCACTGAAAGTGTAAAAACGTTTGAACCCGTCAGCATTAAACTTTGAAACATTGCAGACTGTTTGAAGATATCAAACCTATAAAGGAATACAGTACTAGCAGCTCTGTTGAACTGGGTTTGATTCTCCTTCTGTCTCCCCATTGTGCTATACATATGCTTATATACATGGTTGGTGTTCCGTCGTGCATCTTTCTATCACTCTAGTAATATGATGTTTACATAGATGAAGTTTCAGAGGTCGCAGAAAGGCTAGAAACAACCTGTTGGTAGTCGGAGTATTGACTTAAAGAGAATCGACTTTGTGTAAAGTGAAGATCTGCAGGTCTTTAAAGGGCCTTGCCCTCGCTCCGTCTCTCTACGTTTTAGGGGCGCATACTTCCATCCCACCGTCATCATCCTCGAGCGAGTCCTGCCAACGCCTCCCACCTTCCATCTCTTATCGGTTTCGCTCAGCTGATCGATACCTTGGCTACCATCAACCCCATGGCAAGGCTGTACCTACTTCTGTAGTATTTATAATTCAGACCACTCCCTCTCTCTTCTCGTCTCCATGTCAGTATATTTATTGACGATCCTCAGTGTTGCAGCGCGATCATTTATTGATGAGCGTGTACTCTGCCCTCAGGTCTTTTTTGAATCAGTAGCCATCATACTCGCTTCTTGCATCAAGAGGGAATAAACAATCAGCGTTAATCGCGGATGCCATTTCCAGGAATTCGTTTGATCTGTAGGTCAAAGATGGATTAGTGGAGGTTCAATACACAGAGTAGCCCCCGACGCCGGATTGCGGCAGAGCAGCGGTGGTGGAGGATGTGGGCATAGAAAACCTGCGCCCACCATGTGGCCTCCCTGATCCAGAAGTGAAAACACCTCCAACTGCTGTCTGAGCTGAGATTGGAGGAGTTCAGCATTGACATTACAGTTACCACAAGTGCCAAGCAGGCACCAGATGAGCGGTTGTTCCTGGTGGAAGCGAATGTTTCCTAGATACAAAGCTACCAAACAAAGCCAGTGATTACCACACTAGTCTTGGATTGAAACAAACAGAATAAAATTATCAATGGAGCAACGGTCCACAGCCATGGATAACCTGGCATTTAACCAGGGCTTTAAAGGGATATTTCTGGCCTACTACATTCTGGGTCTTATCTCTATTGCTTTGGCCTGTTGTAAACATCACAGTTTACAGATCAACTCCCTGGTTTAGCTTTGACCTGCTGTATTTGGGGTATTTGTGAGCGCAGCATTTTCCTGTCCAATGAGGGATTATTACCATTTCATGTATGGTGAATTTCAGCTTTACCCCCCCCCCCCCCCCCCCCCCAAAAAAGAGTTTAGATACTCGGCAAATCCAACAGTTTGTAAACCAGCAGTTTAGCCCGTGTTTGTTGCTGCCTTGGACCGCGTTGGGATGATCTGCCCATTAGGTTAGTGAGTTCACCGGTACAAACCAAGGTCTGAAATTAGCAGGCAGGGAAAACGCTAGGAATGGGAACAGAGAACCGGTTCTCGTTGGTTCCTAGTTGTCAGATTCTTTGGCATCTCATGCTTCTGTGACTATTGATTCCTCTTATTGAATCTGTGTTGAATCAGCAGGAGGAGAGTTTGTAACGTTAGCTGTTAGAAGCCGTTAGCAGCTCAGTCCTGATTGGCTAAATAACGGAGCTACTAACACTAACGGAGGTGCCATTGAGTTATTATTATGAGGCGATAGAGCTCTGCTCAGCAAAAGGACGATTGGGTGAAGGTAAATTACAACGTTATTATCAAATTACCAAGATTTTTTTTTTAAATCAAAGCAGATATTTAAATAATCATAATCATTTAAATTGTATGTTTTTATGCAAATAACCACTATAGCTGACAAGAGCAAAGTACAGTACTGAGTACTAGCTCAAGCTCTGCTCATAAAAGGACTATTGGGTGAAGGTAAATTACAACGTCATCATAATGTGTGGGAGGGGAGAGGAGGCGAGGGGAGAGGAGAGGAGAGGGGAGGAGAGGAGAGGAGAGGAGAGGAGAGGAGAGGAGAGGAGAGGAGAGGAGAGGAGAGGAGAGGAGAGGAGAGGAGAGGAGAGGAGAGGAGAGGAGAGGAGAGGAGAGGAGAGGAGAGGAGAGGAGAGGAGAGCCTCCTCTGACGGGTCAGAGAGATTCCTCTAACATCTGGAGGAGATCAGTTCTCTGTTTAGTTTCTGGAACTGAAGAAGCAGGTTGAATAACGTAAATGTTGTGTATGAATATTTAATATTTCCCGTCTCCTCGTTGATGATCCTGTTGGTCTGACTTCACTATGAGCTGTTAGAATAAACAGTTTAAACCTGATAAAGTAAACTAACAGAACAGAAACAACTAAATCAAAGTTATATTTGATGGTAATATTGTGATAGTGGTACCAGTTAGTTTTTTTTCTCTAGTGCTTTAAGAGCTGGTTTAAAGGCTACAGTCTCGTCTAGCATACTGCAGAATACATCACTTTAACTGTTTCCTACTAGTGAGGAACGCAGTATGTACTGTATACTGTATACTGTATACTGTATACTGTATACTGTATACTGCGTCCGTCAGTAGTATGTACTGTATACTATATACTGTGTACTGCGTTGGTCAGTAGTATGTACTGTATCCTGTATCCTGTATCCTGTATCCTGTATCCTGTATCCTGTATACTGCGTCTGTCAGTAGTATAGTAGTAGGAGGTTTTAAATCCAGCCCCTGTTGTTTCTGGAACAGACCATAGACCCAGATCCCCCTCTGTTATGTGCACTCTTTACGCTCCCATTGAATCGTCAGATCCAGCATCAGTGTCTGGCGTGGCCTCCCTGATGACTGTGTGCTTACTGTAACAGAACGCTCTATTAGAGTGGAGTCTCCAAAGCCTCTCGTTAACCCTGTACTGTCTTCAACGAGCCCCGAGACCGCCCACTGTGCTAATCTGTCTTAAAGCTCCCGCTGAGGACTCCCCTCATCGCACAGTCAGTAGCTCACCAGACCGATGGAGACGTACAGTATTCACCTCGAGTTTCTTTTCTCCCCCGTGCCATCCGCTGACTTGACAAGCCGTTTCCTGTTGTTATGAACCTAAGGGAGCATTTTTTAAAGAGCCTTTCCTCTGTTGCTATAGTTACTTAGCAGTAGGAACACCGGCTGCTGGAGATCATATGGAGAGCATACTGTATGTTTCAACAGCATTGAAATGTGAGATGCTTGTTGGAAAGAAGACATTCTGTTTGTTCGTCCAACATTCAAGTTTAAAATGTAAATAACCATCTAAAACTAGCCGTAGGACACGTGGGACAGGTTGATGAAAGGTTAGATCTTTTGGCTTGTGAATGTTTTGGTGTGTTCAGATGTGTTGTCTTTTTGGATTGTTATATTAAACGGTCTGAAAAGGTACATTTACTCAGTATTTCACCATAAAGATGAGTCAGAACAATAAGTATAATTTGTGCAGTGAAATGTTTTTTTTCCTTCCTATTCTTTCCCAGATTAATAGCTGTTTTATTTTTAATAACTTCATTAAACATGTTTTTATGTGCTTAAGGTACAAACTGCAAGTAGAGCTCAGCGGTCACATACCACACATTACTGTTTCACAGTGTCAGGAATCTTTATCGATTAATTAATTGATTGATTTTGATAAATTATTTTCCATTTTTTAAATTTTCGATGATTTTTGAAGTTCCTACTTGATTGAAAGAATTCAAATTCTTTGTACAGTGAATTTTTAAGTTAAATGTTTCCCTGAAAATTTACTTTCCAAAAACCCTTGTTTGGTTTTGGCTCAACCAGAAGGTGTAAGTGAGATAGAACCATGATGATTGCTTCTCATGCTGAACAAAATAAGTCTGTAAATTGAAGGTGGAATTAACCAGAGTGAAGATAAGATTAGCCCAATACAGATTTTTCAAATGAGCGATGCTAATATCTATATTTATTGTTTTTCCGTGCCATTTGAATTGTGCATTTATGTGTATAAAGTTTAAGTTACATAAACGGTATTTGTTGAGATGTAATTATAAACCCAAAGATTAAAACATAGACCTTTATAGCTTTATTTATTCACTGGATATAAGGAAAAAAGTCAATTCAAGCATGTCACAAAATACCGTATTTTCCTCATTTACCCTGAGAGGTATTCATGCAAATAGTTTCAGTTTGATTTGCAGAGGTTTTGAGATATCCACCACTAAGACGTCTGAAACAGAGACGATGGAGATAATTCTATTTGTGCTGCTCAAAACAGTAAAATGACATTCATCACTACAGCCTCGTGTCTTTCCAGAAACCGTAGCCGAGTTTCTCTGGACAATCTACAGACCTCACTTTCAAACATTTTTTATTGAGGAACAAAAATAGTCATAAGTAGATAATGAAAGCTGTTGTCTGTGTTTTATCTCAAAACAAGTTTCTGGCAAAAGACGCTGATGTTGAGTTTCTCAAATGTCATTTATTTGTGATTTGGTTGAACTGGCACTCTAAATAATGATGTTTTTTTCTCATATAGGTGGTAAAAAGTGCAATGATTAATGATTTAATTCTGAGCAACACATTACAGATTATAATATAACCCCGGTCTTATAACAAGATACCTGACACTGTTCCTAAACCGTCCTCTTGTTGTCTCCATCCAGACACTCTATCAAAGTGGAACATACCCTGCCAGAGGTGGACGAGGACGGCCTGCTGCCGAGAAGCTTGCAGGATGGACTGAGGGAGAACTACGTCAACTCCAACTCCTTCAAGCCGCCATTGGCCCGCTCGCTGCGTATCAAGGAAGAGCTCCTCAGCCAGAAGCACCGCCTCCTGAGCCAGCCTGCTGCTCTTTCATTGGCTAATCTAGAGTCAGCCGGCTTGCTCAATCACGCGCAGTCCTACTCCTTGCTCGGCCAGAAGGGCTCTTCCTCTTTCTGGGGAAGCAAGGCCCACCTGGAAAGCCTGATGAAGCTGAAGCAGGCCAGTGGAGCTCTGAGCGGGGCTCTCAGTGACCTCAAAGACCTGCCTACATTCCTGGAGAATCACCACAACCACCACGGAGCCTTCTCCTTCAAAAGTTCCCTCCACCATCACCACCACAATCAGGTCTCCAAGGCCCAACACCACCACAACGAGGGCAAGAGGGACCAGGGCCACTCGCCTCCCGTCGACCTCAAGATCCCCCAAGTTCGGGGCATGGATCTCTCCTGGGACTCCCATGCCTCTGAGCTGTACGGCTACGGCGCCCTGGGGGTTGGGGGTGGTGGCCACGGGGAGAACACCCTGAGCCGGAAGCTGAGAGCCATCCTGCCCAAGCAGAACCGCCGGGGAGGAAGCCTCGGAAGCCTGCTGGATGGGGCGGCTGACTACTGGAGCTCTGACTTGGACCACTCCAGTTCCGGGCCAGCGTACTCCACCTCCGACGCGGAAGGGGACCCGAACTCCAAGCAGCCGAGGAAGAAGAGGGGCCGTTACCGCCAGTACAACACGGAGATCCTCGAGGAGGCCATAACGGTGGTGATGAGCGGGAAGATGAGCGTGTCCAAGGCTCAGAACATGTACGGGATACCGCACAGCACCCTGGAGTACAAGGTCAAGGAGCGCTTGGGAACCCTGAAGAACCCCCCAAAGAAGAAGCTCAAGCTGATGAAGATGGAAGCAGGAGGTCAGGATTTTCCTCTTGCAGAGTCAGAGAACACGCCCACCGCAACCCCGCGAGACGACGGCCCGCCGCTGGCAGCCGCTGAGCTCAAGGACAATGTAAAAGAGGAGATTGATGACAATTTCAAACCAATCGACTAAACGACTTACACATGTAAACCTCAAGTCAAACGACTACAGTAAATTGAAAACGGATGGGGCTTTATTTGTGCCAATTTACTTTGCAGTATCTGGGTGAGCACAAACGCAGGGATAATATGAGGAGGATTCTTAAAACAAACTAATCGGATGGTTTTTAACAGGCGTCGTCATAGCGACGCTACGAGCATTTGTTTAGCTTTTATATCCAGGGGCTTAACAAATGCAGCTAAAGATATTAGTTAAATGACAATTCATGAAATTTCCATAAGCATGCTGATAATCCCCAGCCCAAAAAACCCAATCCCCCTTTTTTCTGAACTTGACACACTGAACCATCGCTGCTTGTAAATGCAGTTTGGGCTTTGGACCATTCCAATTTGGGGGAAAAAATGAGGGGAAGATTGAAAATTAACTCCTCAAAAAACAGACAAATTAGTCCCTTTACTGCTCCCCTCTCTCACGGAGTACTAGCTGATTGGTAAGTGAACTGTCTATTCCATTTGAAGCCAACTGTAAAGTTTAATCATGCCATTGATATTCCTCACCAGGGTTCTGAATCAAAACCCATCCTCTTATTGCCAGGTAGCCATGACGCTTTAACTGCAAACCTTTTCTTTCCTCCTTAAGATATTCTGCTAATCTCCGTGCGGACGAAAGCAACATTAACCCCCGTCCTTTTTGAATGAGAAAAAGACACACAAAAGTCATTCAGGGATGCATGTTTGTGAGTTTCGTGGACACTACTGACTTCTATAATCGACTTCTTTTCCTCTTATCTTCATCTTTTTTCATTCGTTTTGCTTTCTTTTGCACTACACTTTGGGTCTGGCGCTTACAGACCAGGTTACCTCGGCATTGTTGCCCTCGCATCATGCACTTATTATGGTCTGTCTCTGAAGCCCAGTCGCAACCTCGTAAAGGGTTCAGAGGTGCACATCGCCTGCGTCCGCCGATCCATATTCAGATCCCGGGGGAAACCTAAAACCCTCTTTTTTTTGCCAAGAACCATGTGGAGGGGGAAATCTGATTATGGATCGGCTCTTTTTTAAGGCGGAATGCTACCTCATGGACCTCCATCAGCGTCTCGCTGCTGATCCTGGAAAGCTGGAGCCGCCTTCAGGTTGCCCTCCACCAAGCGGCGACCGGAGTGAGCTCATCCCCGTCACGGAGATCTTTACTGGACGAAGGCCTTTTAGGATCAGAATGTGAAACTCTGCTGCTATCCACTTCATTATCTAGCTCCTATACAAGGCTTTAGCTAGTCTTAGCCAACAGCAACACATTGCTGATGTTTCTTTCCTTTTTGAAATCAAACTAAACGGCTTAGCTGACCAGTTTTAAAAAGAAATTCTTCTCCCTCAAACCTCAGTAACGGCAGTTTACTACAACGATGTGCATCTCTAGAGGGGATGTTCATTCTGGGATGGTGGGAGGCGATATGCAGTGGGGGGGGTAGTTGATAGAAGCGAGGGAAAAGCAGATTTAATATATTATAAATTATTATGACTGATGATGTAAAAGCCAATCTGTGATTCTGGATGATTTCTTTTCTCCTCATTTTTAACTCAGGGTAACTGAGACAGACGATGTGGGTTTCTAATGTGGTCACTTCCTGTTGGACCTATAGTAGACAGACAGGAGGACGAGGCGAGGGGCCATGGCAGATAGACCTGCTGATGACAAAGAACAGAAAACACTGACGCTGGGTTTGGGGATCGAACTCGTGGCGCTAAACTTCTAAAATAGCACTTTTCAAAAGTAAGCGAAAACACAAGAGAGAAAGGAATCTGTTTGAGGCGATGCATGTGGTGTAGCTCTTCTCGATCAGGAAGGCAAAAAGCTTTAGTGTGTGAAGACTTTCAGAAAGCTGCAGCTTGGACCCAAACGACTCTTTTGTTTTCCTCTCGATTACCTCCACGACGAAAAACTAAATAGCAAAAAAAGAAAAAATGTTCGACGGCTTGAACAAGTTGAGTTTTGTGTCGTGTCGTCTCGTTGTTCTCCCCCACCCCCGCCCCCTCGCCAATGAAGCACCAGGGATAGAAAAACTATCATCACGTTTTACCATGTGGGGAAAGAATATCCCTCAGAGGACACAGGTGGAAAGAAAACAAAAAGCTCTTTTGGTATTTTCCATCAGGAAAAGATTGAAGGAGACAAAAGCTTTTTTTTTTGGTCGTCATGTTTTTTTGTGCTCTGTGGTAAATGTTGCTCTTCGCTCCTAAACACTGCCTGGTGCTCACCCAGTCTGTGAGACCTTTATAACGTGAGAACTGTACCTCTCTGTTCAGATGAAATGATGATGATGATTCACTCCTTTTGAAATGTAATGTACGTTTTATTTATTTGATTTGTTTTTTTCTTTGATTATTCTCTTTAAAATGGCATGCACCACTTCTTTTGGCTGATTTTGGGGGTCGGGGCCAATCTAATATATTATCTTATTAATAAGTTATGAATGAATCACAATCTTATTAGAATTAGAATCATTTACTAGCTGTTGCAAACAATCTTAATTTCCCCCTCTGTGGTTATTCACCTTAAGCTTTGTAGCTCCCTTGGCTTGATTGGAAGGTATTGGCGTGGCCAACGGGAAAAGCTCTAGAATAGACCTCTGGGCACAACAATCTCTCCAGGGGTCATCATGCATGTAATGCGTCCAACACTTTGACAATGCTGAGCATTTGAAGTGTCTAAAAGGTTGTTGTTGAGTGGCGTTGAGTTGGACCCAGCGAAGGACAATGCACTGATCTGATAGTTAAAACTGGATCAAAGTGTCGATAGCGAAGCACTTGTTATGAACCCGCCTCTGATAAAAGGCACTTAGCCAGCTGTGAATACAGTCGGACAAAACCTGACGCACAAAAGCGTCATGTAGTGCATGGATCTGTGCTAATAGAAAATTAAATATATGTGTAGAAATATTGTAATTGGCACTTAATGCACAGGTTTGCATGGATATAAACTTCAACAGCACTTACACTGAATTCCCCTGAGAGGGGCGATTCCTCGAGGGGCCAAACTATCTCTGTGATTACGTTACACTAATCTCTAAAGCTCTATCTATCCTTCCTGACCCTTAATGTACATTTGATTTTACTATAAATTTGCCAATGTTATTTAAAAGCTCCCATTGTCAGCCTGCTCTTATCTACTGAGGTGCGTGCCATTTAAAGCTCTATTTATGTCATTCCACTGGATTTTTCTTGTTTTCTTATTGTTTCTAGTCATGTGGTTAACGGCTCCCCCTGTCCGAAAAAGTCCTCCTTCTTGCAACTGAGTCTCACTGCTGTTTTTAAAAGGAACCTCATACTATATTATATACTTAAGAGAACAGTATATATCTATTTATATACATCTATATTAACAGATAACTCACATAATGAATGTAGTGAACTGAAATGAATATCTCAAACTTACAAAACCAGAACAGTCATCTGCAAAACAAAGATTGCACTGTCAGTTCATTTTTTAACAGACTGTTGTTTTTATTCTTTTCACTTTTACGCTGCTTGCATTGGAAACGCAGTCGTTTTCCGACGCGGGCGTGCGACAGTAGCCTTCAGTACTGTAAATGTCTCAGGATCGAGCCAACGGGATGGGCAGCAATATTAGTCAGTCGGAAAATGGCGCAGACTTAACTACCTGTACTAGATGTAATTTATAGACGTATATACATATAGAAATGATATGTCGACTCGGTCAGCAGAGACCGAGTGCTATACCTCAATCTCAGAATAATGACTCCTTTCTGTGCCTCGTACTTTTATGTATACCTTACCTGGGAGCCTGGCGAAGGGATAGCCGATACTCTGGGAAATATAGTATCCTCCGCTGTTTCTTTTCTTTTCTTATCTGTTCTTTTCTTTGTTTCGCCTCCCTCTCGCGAAGGGAGGAGGGAGACGCTTCAAGTGTCTGACTGACCAATATTTGCCACCCTACCTCTTTTCAGGTATTTCAGGCAACAAAACCTTATAGACGTTTATAATGAGCAACAGATTGAGCACAGGGACTTTACAGCTGTTCCTGTTCTGAGCACTGGATGGGGTTGATACGGGAGGGCTGCTATCCTCTCACGCCTTCCTCTCAAAGTCTAAACATTTTGGGATTCAGTGGTCTGGTTTCACCCTGGAGGCGATCAGTCAGGTCGGTCCCGCCCTGCTCTGAGAAAGAACAACATGGTTTTGTTCACTGAGGGTTTTTATTCCTTTTATGGTTTATTGTGTGTTTTTAGCCGTAATATAACTCCAGGTTGAAACTCGACAGGTTTATTATTTATTTCGTGTTTTTTTTATTTCTCACACCCGGAGAAATCAGAGACCCAGAGGGGAGATTGGGGGACAGGTGGACAAGTTAACCTTCCTTTATCTGCTGTCTTGTAAAAGAACAATATATCCAAAATCTTTTACACTGCATTCCAAAAACAAACACAGGAAAATGTACCTTTATATGATGAAAATGAAAAAAGCTATATACTTATGAATATATAGGTATTTATTTTACTGTTTTTTGCATCTTCAGGTAAACCAGTCGATTCTCTTTGCTTTCAGGTTGGTTTTTCATTTGATTTGATTTTGTTTCTTCTGAGTGAAAGACTGTCAAAAACGTGATAAATGAAGAAAAAAAAAAAATGTCGAACAGCAACTACTGTAACCTCACTTAGTAGACGCCACATGACGTGCCATTCTGCTTCAGGATGGTGTGTGATGCTGCGGGCTACCAGGAAAGACAAGACCCACAATGTATATGATTGCCATGCTCCTCTCTGCCGAGAGGCTTCTTCTGTTTCTGTTTCTGTCACGCTGCATATCTGGTTGTCATTTATACCTCAGGTCCGACCACTTCAAAGCAGCTGATTGTACATTAGAAACACACACACACACACACACACACACACACAAAGAAGAATCAGGATTTTTAGTACGGCTCGTTTCCAGATTTTAAGATGCAACGGACGGAAGCAGTTTTTGAATAATGGTTGTTTCTTGTCGTTCGTACTGTTGTTTATTCTGATCTTCTTTTCCTTTCTTTGTTTTCTTATAAAAGAAGAAAAGAGAATTCTCTAAAAGCCAGAAGCCAGGTTTCAGTGAATACAACGCTGTATTCTCTCTCTAGCACATGCAGCCGTGGAAGAGCAGAACGCACACATAGAGACATGACGCACCTACAGCAACACACACACACACACACACACTCTCTCCCTCCTCATCAGGTAGCCACACTTTGTGTGGGCGGGTTATATGTATAATTATGAAGCTGGGAGTCTGCCGCTTCTCTTTTAGAAGCAGGTGGGTGTGTTTAGTCCACAGCCTGCAGAACATCAGCCCCGCTGGCTGATTTTGATCTGGCTCACTGGGACGCTGCCGGCACTGCCTCTGTGAAAATCACTTTGTTTTGTTTGTGGCTTTCAACAAAGACTGCTTTTCTTCCTCCCCCTTTTCTAAATCAACTGTACCAGTCTTTCTGTTAAAGGAACAATCCTCCCTACAGCGGTTCTGCTCTGTCTGTGATGTTGTGTACATTCCTGCAGTTATTTTGTTTCCCCTTTTTTACATCTTTTCCTCAACATGCCTCATCTATTCCTGCCGCTGGCGTGAGCGCCATCACAGGCTGCTGTGAATCTGAGCTACCAGCGTGGAGGAAAAACACTGGCTGAAAAGCACAAACATTTGACTTTAATTATACCGTACAACTACCATTTAAAACAATGCAAGACATTTCATTTAGAAGTGTTAATCTACAATCATGTAAAATGAACATTTGTTTACAGTTTACTGTGACAGCAGCAATGTACTTTTAACCGGACATTGTTTAATTCATATTAAAGAAGTCTGTTTAAAAGGACATTTCTTTTTATTTTCTAGTTTGAAGAATGAAATCCAACATTTTGCTGATCAAACAGGATCAAAACAAGATTTTACAGTTAACAAAAGAGTACGGCAATCTATTAAGGCCATTGTAGGTCAAAAATAATAATTACGGAGCCGGGTGGGTAATATTCAGAGAAAAAAAAATCTCATATATTTTTCCTAATTTTATTAAAATTTCTATTATTTTTAAAAAAAATCTTAAAGGGACTGTTTGCAACTTCTTACACGTATAACTCAGCCGGGTCGGTGTCCCATGCGCGCTCGCATATGCATTGACTTAAAGGCCACAGATGTCTCTGTTAACAAACATTTCTGATTATTACAACAGTCCCTTTAATATTCTCTGACATTAAAGAGGAAACTTTAAATTTAAGGGGATTTGCGAATTTGATAAAGTCATAAATTTACGAGAAAAAAAAATTAAAATCAAAATAATAGTGGAGCGCAAAACCGTGGTAACGCCAGCCTCCGTCTGAATTTCATTGCTCCTGAAGTAGTGCTATTATTCTAACTATTTAAAACAATGCAAGAAATTGAAATTAGAAGTATTCAAAACATTCTATAATCTTCTATAATCTTTAGGAAGTCTGTTTCTCACAGATTAAAATGACAACTTTAAATGTACGGGGAAAAAAGTCACAAATATGCGAGATGATATAGTCATAAATTTACGAGAAGAATTAACGCCAGCCTCCGTCTGTGTTTCGTCGCTCCTAAAGTTGTTCTATTATGGCACCGATGACCTCTGAGCCTGGCGAAGGTCCTGGAAGATACATATAGTTTTCTTTCATGTTCCTTCTGTTTTCTTTTATGAACATAAGTAAATACTAATTTTAGAATTGTGGATCTTACAGAAAAGTAGAGAAGAACAACTTCTATCTTTGACTACTTTAATCTTGAATTTCTTTCTCTGAATATTACCTCCTCCCCCGGCTCTGTAATTATTATTTGTTTAACCTACAATAGGATGTTGTAAAAAAGAGCATTGCACCCATGTTGTGTCTAGAAATTGAATTCTCCACCTTAAGACACAAAAGCTGCAGAATAGATGCAGGAATGCAAAGAACATCACCAGTAGATGAATATGTCGGGTCAGGTTGGCAGAGTCTTGGACTCAAGTTGTTTTTCAGTAAACAGTCCAGGACTCAGCTTTAATCCCTGCCTGCTATGCTTCTGGATGGATTTTTCTTTTAACTGCGTATTCTTGTAACCAAATCTATCTTACTCTGAGAGCAGTTTTAAAAGAAAATCATCAGCAACATGTCCTGACAGTTAGAATTCGCTCCATGTGTCATAAGCTTCGCCATGCTGTTGTTTTTCTCCCAGACATTTGTCAAAGCGGCGCTTACAGATCTGTTAAAATGTGCATCTCCTCTTGTCGTGGAGTGCGATGCCAAGTGCTGTAAATGTCAAAGCATTTGTGAGGATGTGACAAGCAGTCGCTCAGTAGCAGTCTGGCTTTGAAAGCAGAGCTGAGTACAAATCTTAAAGGCCAGACACGCCTCTGGAATGATGCTCATCTGCAGCAATCAACACAACAGACACCTTCAACTCCCGTCCATTCAAATTTACTAAACAAGAAATTTGGAAGAAAAGTTGTAAAAAATTTGACTCCAAAGATAAAAGTCTTCACGTGAAGAGGTGACGGTTCGACTAATTCATTTACATTACTACTCCGATAAGGAGCACGCAGAGTGTTACCGATTAGTCAAAACGGTTTGAAACGAGACCTTGAATTTAATACCGTATGCTCTCATATGATCTTTTACAAAACCGTGTGCTTTGAAAATAAGAAAATCAACATTGACAGCCAGATTTTGAATATTGTTATGGTGATGAATGTTTTGGAAGAGCAGGCTGGTTTCCCTCCTTTCACTTTATTCAGAGCTGTTGATTTCTAAATTCCCGTCCCGGCTCATTAGTCTACCACACGGACCACACGTAGCTTCGTATACTCGCATTCAATCTGACGGTACCACCAGAACAAGTGATTCTATATCTGTTGTTCTTCAATCAGTGGAATCAAGAAGAGTGCCTTTTGAAGACTCTAATCACGATCTCAAATCTAATGGTTTAAGGGCTGGTTACTTAATCACGTAGAATCTAACCACCCGAGTGAAACCACGGAGCGGAACGTTCTCCTGTCCAAGCAAAAATGTCATGTGAGACAGCCCCTGTGATTATCACTGTGAAAGGCTCGTCGCAGACATTTTCTCACACTGGCTGTTCTCGCCTCCGACGAGCCCGCGGTGCTGGCGTGCGTCTCACCCCTCCGCCTCGGCAGAAAGCCTCCTTACAGATGGCAGTCAGACAGACACGGCAGTCTGAGGAGGTGGATGCGAGCGCGAGGATGAAATCTAAGTGAAGTACAGCAGAATAAAGGCCGCTGAAGGTCGCCGTGCCCGCCCCCACGCCGCAGTTAAACAACAGGCTTTTAATGGAGCCATGCTGAAATTCACTTCCAACGGTACTTCGGCACATTGCGTCCACGATGTAAAAGCTTCGTCTGAAACTCCACTTAAAGGGAGATGATTAGGGACAAAATATCCGATCTGATGTGCAGGTTGAACAGGAAATTTAGAAAATCAAAACTGTGTAAAGGAAATGTAGTCAAGATGCTCTGCGATAGCGTTTCATGAGGTGCCCTTGTGTGTTGCCATGACAATCTTGCAGCATTGTTCCAATGTGGAGGTGTGTCTGGCCCTTAAGAGACACCTACAAGGACCAGCTGGTCTCCGGTTGCTCTGGACTCAAACCCAGCTCTGCTCCACCTCCACCTGAGCCGGCAGGTTTTGGGGTTGAGTTTGGAGAATTTAGCAGAACCGATGTCTCGTCATTATGTCGCGATGCATCTTCTAATGTTGATTCTTCTGGCTTTTCCCAACGTCTGTTTGTTTCAAAGCAGATGCTATTGATAGATGATTACTACAGAATGTCTGTTATCCTCTTCTCACGTCCTCTTTCCCTTCGTTATACTTCCGGCGAGGCTCTCTCTTTGTCTTGCTCTCATTCGTATCCATGTGAGAGCATCTTAAAAGCATGCATTTGTCCTTCTCCGAGATGCTCTCAGTTGTTTCTGCTACCTCAGTCCGTCACGTGGACTTGCCTGTAGAGGGATCTTTTCAGGTGCCAACTGCTTCAGGAGTCGAATCCGTTGATTTGAAAGCTAAAGCGTAGTCTGTTGCTGCCGGTGAAGTACCATCACAAGCATTTCTAGGACTTGTAAACTTTTGAGGTCAGGTCGGCTGGTTCCAAAGGCTTTTGATGAAAGTTAAATGCCTCCAAGAGTTAGCTGGGTGATTTGTCAGGCCTCCCACTGGCGGTCCTCGCAGACAGAGAGACAGAGTGTCCTGTTGATTGTTTTCTGACCATAGCGATCTCCGTTTCTTGTTATTCCTCTCAGAGATGTGTCAGATCTTGATTGTCCTGTCACTCAGAAAGTGTGAAGTTTGTGGAGATGCACAGCGATGCTGCTTGCACTGCCGTGTATAGGTGGCCGGGCCGAGCGGGGCCACACATCTCCTTCCACACCTCCGTAAACGTTGTTTGATTTTATTGTCACTTTCTTTGATGAAAAGTCATAAACCCCCTTCCTTCCTCTTCCTCTTCACCTTCACCTTGGCGCCCTGCCTATTTGTCATCCTCTCAGCATCCTTGGAGCAGTGGAGCGTGAGCACCTCGGGGCTGACAGGCCCTCGTTACTCCCAGGAGAGATGGGGTGTTCCTGGGCAGCCCCGGGTCCTTCACCTCTCATCACAAAGCTCACTGCTGCCTCTTGGGATTGTAAACACGACCCAGAGGCCGAGGAACGCCGTCAAACGCCATCGAACGCCGTCGAACGCCGTCTTCCCTCTACCTTTCTCTTATCCTTTTTCACAGAGGCTTTGCCACGCTCTCCTCTGAGGAGGATCTTGCAGATTTCGATGTTTTAAGACAGGGCTTGAGGTTCTTTCAGCAACAAGGGAGGCTCATTATCCTCTGCAATATTGAGAACTGTTTCTTGCTTCATACATACAGTATGTTTGGCAGTCGGTTAATATTTCATGAACTCAATATTCTAAAGGTTTGGCCGTTAATGTTGTATGATGTCTCTGATCTCTTGTTTTTTGATGTTTCAAGGTAATGGGCTTGACTTTTAGTTTCTGTGTTTAAAAACGAAAAAAAACAAGAAAAAAAAATGGTCTAATGAGCGGGGGGGTGTGTTTTGTTGAAATTGCCAGTGCATTGCTGTGATCCTCTTGTAGCTTCTTTTTGCAGTCTTTGGAGTTCTGCCGTGTCTTTGACGACCTTCTCTGTTACCTATCAGTTGTGAAGTCTACACTACATGCAGATAACCTCACCAGCCAGTGTATTTATAGTCGAGCCGAGGAGCAACACTGGCTTATGAGCACCGATCGATAGTCGGGTCACACGGGCCGGCGCTCCATGTTAGAGTTCAGTCCTCAGCCGGGAAGTTTGGCAGTACAGAAGATGAAACGACGTGCAGATGATTCCCACTGCCAAAACTATTCAGAAACTCTTTTATGGAACTCCTCAAACTCATCTGGCGGAAGTCGACTCATGAAAGCCAGAACAACATCTCTTAAAAGGGTCTTTGAAAAGCCTTTTTTTATTATTTTTCACTGATTCTGTTCATTATTTTCAGCCAAATACTTTTTCAGTGCTTTATATAAACAGCAAGGATTGTAAATATGATTAACTCTTAGCAGGGGAGGCTCACGCCGAGCTCACCTAACGGTCCACCTCGTTGGTCCTCTGGACATCTAACTTGACTGTTGCCTTCCCGGATGTCAAAATGAAGGAAAGCTGCTCGTAAAAAAAAAAAAAAGAAGGAGCGCTTTGACTGAATCTGCGTCGGGGAAAGTAACGCCGAGTGTTTGTTCTTTCTTTCAGTCTTTGATAATGTTTTCCATCTCGGTGTTTCTTGGTGTGCAAAAATGTAAAGAAGAAGAAAAAAAACTTACAACACAGAATACCTCAGAAAAGAAATCCATGTAACCTTGACGACCTCCACATAGTGTCAGATCCTGACCATCAACACTCATCTCCTGTCCTTTGTCTTCGTTTCCCCTCTCTTGCTTCTGTTTCCATGCCGTGCGTAGCGCCCAGTGGAGGTTCTATAGCTTTTTAGACCACTTTGGTTCCTCATGCGTGTTCTGTCTTTTCATTTGTGAGCATTCTTGGTCTCAAACCTTTCTCAACCCACCTCGCGTTCCTCATGTAAAGATGGAGAGGAGGTTGTTTTCAAGACAATTTGATGCATCGCTATTTCCAAACAGCTCGGGAAGATCCACAGAAGAAACAACTAAAAGAATCCTCCTGCCTTTTGATTTTAGACGTGGGTTTGCTTTTAGAACGCAGGCAGATACGCGGAACACTTGAAACCACACGGTCCCTTCGTTGTTCCTTTTCCATACCTCTTTATCTACTTATCTACTCTTTATCGTTGTTAAAAACTGAATGTAAAAAAAAAAAAAGGCAAACACAACTAACCTCTAATTTAACTATACATATTTAAGAATAAGAAATACTCTATATGTGCACATAGATATACCTATACAAGCCCAACAGACACAAACACAAATGCATATGTATATAAAATCTCTAATGTCATATACTTTTATCTTGAAAAAGGAAGAGGATGAGCCTTTTCCATTAATGATTCAGGGAAACTCTTTCAGAAGTCCAGTGCAGTATGTTCGGTGAAATCACTCCCACTCTCGTTGCTTCTAGTGTTCCTTTTCTTACTCCGTTCTCGCTTGTTATTTACCCCATGATGTAGCATAGGGCAAAGGGGCAGGGCCGCTGGAGTTTTTTGTTAACCGAAGAAGAAGAAGAAGAAGAAGAAGAAGAAGAAGAAGAAGAAGTAGAAGTAGTGAAACTAGGATCTAGTGTAGTTGTAGTCTTTTCAAGCCTGATTCTGTGAAAAAGGGGGACGGGAGGGATGGACGCTGTAAAGACAGTATATTTATGAAGATGACTTGGACGCGAGCGTCACATTGGGGGGGTTGAAGCGTTGTGGGCGGGGGGTGTTGGGGGGGGGGGGGGGGGGTGTATATAGAACTGCTTTACCCATCAACCCTTGCCTGTCTTTTTCACAGGTGAGGTGGAACTGTAAATTGAAGGCACTGAGGAGGAACGGTTGGTTTGTGTGTTTTTAAGTCTCGAGACTGTTTTAAATGAAGGAAGCCGAGGGGGGGGGGGTTATGATCCTGTTGAGGTTCCCTACAGAACCCAACAGATGGGGTGGGTGGGGGGGGAGTTATGATCATGTTGAGGTTCCCTACAGAACCCAACAGACAGTAAAGTTGTTAGAAAACGCACCTCCCTCGAGCTTTGCTGGGAGCGACGGACGGTTTTCGTGAACGTTGACCTTCTGGATATTTTTGCATGCTGGTGTACATACCCCCCCCGGTTAATCCAAAAGCGCTTTTCTTTTGGATGTTGTCCGCCGGACAGATTCTGATGTTTTGAATATGAAATATTGCCCCTAAGAAAAGAAAAAAAAAAGTCCCTTTCCTAAGAAGGAGCACCTAGAGGTGTTCGTCACCGCAACAGCTTTCGTAGTGGTTTTTTGGCTAAAGCTCTTTTTCAATCATTTTGTTTTCCTTGTGTAGATTTAACAAAAGAAAAAGTATGTCTGAGTGTGGATCTGTGTGGCTGTGTAAGAAATAATGTGAAAAGCTCTTCTTGATTTCCCTCCGTTGTTTTTCTTCAACCATATTCCAGCCTCAGAGCTGTCTCTATAGGAACGTTAATCTACCTGTGCTCTGAGCTCTGATGGTAACCCGATGGAACAGTACCCTGGCTGTCTGTAGGAGAAAGACGCCTCTCTCTGGGCTCCTTACGGCCCCGAATGACATTACCCACGCACCCTCAGGGACCCTCAACTACACTGCTCTCACTCTTATTCAGGTACTTAATCTACACCGAGTTTTAGCAGTGATCAACCTTAACTATGGTTTATTTTCATAAGCCTGTTCCTATGAAGACAAAAATTACCCCTCAAAACGTTAACCGATCAGAAGCAGTTATTCCTCCCCCTCAGAGTTTTGTTCTTACGCTCTCTTTCTATCCTTTACCTGTCTCTTTTTGGATCTCTGGATCATTTTAGTATCTTATGAATGTCAATCTTCTCAGTTCAGGACTCTTCGTCAGTCCTCCGTGGCTTTTACTCTGCGCCGGGCATCGACGCAGGCGTTTGGTATCTTGAGGCTACAAAGCGCCGACGCGACGATGACTTACACCAAGCTAACCTCTTACAAACAAACATCTCATACAAAGTGCACAAAATCAGTGGTTTGGCTTTTAGACTTGTGTTTGAAGCCTCCACACTCCTTCACTCAGTACGCTGGTTTACGTTCAGGTATCCGTCTGGTTTTAAGTGCTAAGTCTTTTCTCTCTCCGTCGCTAATGGAGTTACACACAACGCAGAGGAATGTTGACAGATCTGCCTTCAGCTGTTCTTACACGCTTCAGGGAAAACTTAGTAAGCCTCTCACAACGCAAGTGAAACCAGGACAAACTATCGGAGCTCAGCTGGACGTCGTGTGATCAAACCTGCAGAACTGTGGAGCTGTGAAGGATCAACGAGGAGCTCGTTTGTTCTTTACCGTTCCAGACAGCCACTCTCTGCCGTGATTGGTTGAAACCTCAAAGTGTGTGTGTCGCTGCACGCAGCTCGGTTGGATTTTGGAAGTGTCCTGCAGACTTTAGAGTCTGTGTTTCACTAAGAACGACTCATGCAGTTATTTATCGGCCTGGTCGGGACAGGAGTGGATTTTGCCTAGATTTTGTACCTCTTACAACAATCAGTGACGTTTGGTGAGAACTGTGTAAAGACTCTTAAAAAACAAGTTGTATTTTATGTTGTAAGAACTCTTTTAAGATTACTTTTGACATTCCTGATGTTGGTTTTGGTAGTAACCTGATTTCGTTGTGATAGACATAGCTCTGATTGGGTTGGAAACAGCTCGTGATATTTGGGTAGACGCGGGAAGTGTTGTCCGGGGGTTTGGACTGTAGTTTGTGTAGAACAACAAAACCTCTTCTGTCTTGATTTCTTTGTCCTGCTGAGGTTTCTGACGTTTTCGTAATCTCACCTCGGTTCTTAACGGGTGGCTGGACGCCCCGCTGCAGGGCCCGCTGGGCTGTTTTCCTCTTTTCCGCTGAGATTTTGTTTTCGGGTTTGACGATATACCTCATTCCTTCAGTCCGGCGGGCCCTAGGGGGCGCTGTGCCAATGCTCAGGACGCCTAAGCCCCCTTTCACGATTTGGTCCCACCTGGACTGTACCTCTCACAAACACACACCTACACACAGGTTCTCCAAATACCCCGATGGACCTCATTTTTTCAATATCTACTGTTTACAGTTTGACAAAAAAATTGTATAATTTAAAAAATATTTTTCTCATATTGTAGTTTTATTTATGTACAATAATTTTTTTTGTTTTTGTTCTTATTTTGTACCTTGTGAGTTGGACTTTTATTCTTCTAGGCTTATATTATCGATGTCCGTGTAAATGAGCACTTAACAAGGATCACAATAATCGGTTTTAGTTTGATTGACTGCACTATTCTGTTTTTCTCTCTCTCCCTGTTTTGAATGCTAAATCTGATATTCTGATTGGACTGATGAATAATAAATTGTCTCATAATGTCTGTGATTTTTTTTTTTAAATGAAAAGATAATGATTTGATTTCCTACTCTTTTTTTTTTTTTAAACTTAATTTTGCATTGAACGTCAGGCGACGCTGATTAGATCTGTCTTTGTGCATGTGTAAAATATTTTACTGGTTATGTTATATTCAATTTGTTAAAAAAGAAAATTGCCATTTTTGCCACACATTTCAGCTGTAATGTTGTGTAAGGTAGTATTCACTGGATGCTAGAACCTTCTTTTCAAAACCACTATTCTTCTAATAAATTTTGTTGTGAAAATAAACCGTCTGTCTCGTTACGTTGAGGACGTGAAAGACTAACCGCTGGTATTACGTTGAGGACGTGAAAGACTAACCGCTGGTATTACGTTGAGGACGTGAAAGACTAACCGCTGGTATTACGTTGAGGACGTGAAAGACTAACCGCTGGTATTACGTTGAGGACGTGAAAGACTAACCGCTGGTATTACGTTGAGGACGTGAAAGACTAACCGCTGGTATTACGTTGAGGACGTGAAAGACTAACCGCTGGTATTACGTTGAGGACGTGAAAGACTAACCGCTGGTATTACGTTGAGGACGTGAAAGACTAACCGCTGGTATTACGTTGAGGACGTGAAAGACTAACCGCTGGTATTACGTTGAGGACGTGAAAGACTAACCGCTGGTATTACGTTGAGGACGTGAAAGACTAACCGCTGGTATTACGTTGAGGACGTGAAAGACTAACCGCTGGTATTACGTTGAGGACGTGAAAGACTAACCGCTGGTATTACGTTGAGGACGTGAAAGACTAACCGCTGGTATTACGTTGAGGACGTGAAAGACTAACCGCTGGTATTACGTTGAGGACGTGAAAGACTAACCGCTGGTATTATGTTGAGGACGTGAAAGACTAACCGCTGGTATTACGTTGAGGACGTGAAAGACTAACCGCTGGTATTACGTTGAGGACGTGAAAGACTAACCGCTGGTATTACGTTGAGGACGTGAAAGACTAACCGCTGGTATTACGTTGAGGACGTGAAAGACTAACCGCTGGTATTATGTTGAGGACGTGAAAGACTAACTGCTGGTATTACGTTGAGGACGTGAAAGTTACAGGTGTGTGAGTTCCTACTATGAGACAGTCATCCATCTCCATTACTGACTGAATGCAGCCTGGGCCAAGGCACACGGTTGACCTCTGACCCTTCCCCTTCCTGGGTTAACAGCCTGGATAAGCAAGAGGACCTCCGAGGTTAAGTAGCGCCCCTCTGAGGGAACAAGCAGGAAGTCAACACAGCATCCCTCTCACTAACGGACTCCACTCGTTACTCCCGTCAACACCACGACAGACAAATACTCATTTACAGTCCTGATCAATATTTACAAGTCAAACTATCCAAGAATCCTCATGATGAAACATTGAGCCCTCGTTACATTATTAGGGATGCAAAACCGAACCATATAAAACCGAACCGTTGGCTTGTTGAAACATTATTAAATATTAAATATACGGGCTGGGATTCTACAAGTATTGTGATTCGATATTCAGATTTTTTGCGATTGCGTTAACTGTTTTTACCTCTAGACAATGAAGGGAACAAGTTGAATCATCCACTTCTATGGACTTTTACTTTGTAAAATCTCTAAATGAATCCAGTAAAAGGTTTGATTTTCAGCATGTCTGTAGTCAGAGATGTCTTGAAGTCAAATAGATCAGGATCATTGGCAGGAATTATTGATTACATTGATTATCCAGCAACCCAGAAATCAAAGAATAAAGACATTTCCCTCACAGATTAGTGGGATTTTCTTTTTAATTTATAATGTTTTATACTTCTGGTGAATATAATCCATCAATCTGATTTCCATAGATGTATTTAGTATCTACAGTTCCCTTTGTTAACACCTTATTTTGAAAAGCAGACGTGTCTACTTCCTGTAACTTCTCCAAGGTGGTCTCTAGCTCTCCCGTCAGCTCCGTTCTCTTTATCCATCCATGGTCAGCTCCATCGGGGCCGTTTCAATGCAGAGAACATAAATGTCAGTATCTGGGTGCTCTACAGTCGTAGCGTCGGCCCGTTTGACCACGGAGACGAGAGCGACGCACTTTTTTCCCATATTTTGCAGACATTTTTCTGCCTTTTTGTGGAAATGTTTCAGACAAATTTTAGCCTTTTTTTGGACATTTTTCTGACTTGTGTTTGAACATAATTCTGCCTTTTTTGGACATCTTTTGGGCCATATTTCAGACATATTTCAGACATTTTTTCAGCAGCTCACCTCTCACCCTGCAGCTCACTCTGCAGCTCACCTCTCACCCTGCAGCTCACCTCTCTCTCTGCAGCTCACCTCTCACCCTGCAGCTCACTCTGCAGCTCACCTCTCACCCTGCAGCTCACCTCTCTCTCTGCAGCTCACCTCTCAGCTCACCTCTCACTCTGCAGCTCACCTCTCACCTTGCAGCTCACCTCTCACCCTGCAGCTCACCTCTCAGCTCACCTCTCACTCTGCAGCTCACCTCTCACCTTGCAGCTCACCTCTCACTCTGCAGCTCATCTCTCACCTCTCACTCTGCTCGCCAACTCATCTTACTTAGGGGTCTCTCTCTCTCTCTCTTTCTCTCTCTCTCTCTCTCTCTTTATATAGGTGTCTCTCTCTCTCTTTTTACTTAGGTGTCTCTCTCTCTCTCTTTTTTTACTTAAGTGTCTCTCTCTCTCTCTCTCTCTCTTTTTTTTTACATAGGTCTCTCTCTCTCTCTCTTTTTTTTTACTTAGGTGTCTCTCTCTCTCGCTCTCTTTACATAGGTCTCTCTCTCTCTCTCTCTCTCTCTCTCTCTCTCTCTCTCTCTTTACATAGGTGTCTCTCTCTCTCTCTCTCTCTCTCTCTCTCTCTTTACTTAGGTGTCTCTCTCTCTCTCTCTCTTTACATAGGTGTCTCTCTCTCTCTCTCTCTTTACTTAGGTGTCTCTCTCTCTCTCTCTCTTTACATAGGTGTCTCTCTCTCTCTCTCTCTTTACATAGGTGTCTCTCTCTCTCTCTCTCTCTCTCTCTCTCTCTCTCTCTCTCTCTCTCTTTACTTAGGTGTCTCTCTCTCTCTCTCTCTTTATATAGGTCTCTCTCTCTCTCTCTCTCTCTCTCTTTACATTGGTGTCTCTCTCTCTCTCTCTCTCTCTCTCTTTACTTAGGTGTCTCTCTCTCTCTCTCTCTTTACTTAGGTGTCTCTCTCTCTCTCTCTCTCTTTACTTAGGTGTCTCTCTCTCTCTCTCTCTTTACTTAGGTGTCTCTCTCTCTCTCTCTCTTTACTTAGGTGTCTCTCTCTCTCTCTCTCTTTACATAGGTGTCTCTCTCTCTCTCTCTCTCTCTCTCTCTCTCTCTCTCTCTCTCTCTTTATATAGGTCTCTCTCTCTCTCTCTCTCTCTCTCTTTACATTGGTGTCTCTCTCTCTCTCTCTCTTTTTACCTAGGTCTCTCTCTCTCTCTCTCTCTCTCTTTTTACTTAGGTCTCTCTCTCTCTCTCTCTCTCTCTCTCTCTCTTTACCTAGGTGTCTCTCTCTCTCTCTCTGCTGCAGGGCCTGAGGAAAGAGGGAGAGAGGGAGAGAGGGAGAGAGGCCTCTGCAGCGGATGGAGGCAGAAGAAGACAAATAACTTTTCAGGGCACAGGAAGTAGGTCATCCTCCTATCAAATATTTATTTCTCATACTGTGCCTAAGGCTCCAAAAGGACTCCCTCTTTAGAAACATACGTGTGTGTGTGTGTGTGTGTGTGTGTGTGTGTGTGTGTGTGTGAGTGTGTGTGTGTGTGTGTGTGTGTGTGTGTGTGTGTGTGTGTGTGAGTGTGTGTGTGTGTGTGTGTGTGTGTGCGTGCGGTCTTCATGCTTCGTTCATTTGCACACGTATGGCTGCTCATGGTCTGTGTGCGTGTGTGTGCGTGTGTGTGTGTGTGTGTGTGTGTGTGTGTGTGTGTGTGTATGTGTGCGTGTGTGTGTGTGTGTGTGTGTGTGTGTGTGTGTGAGTGTGTGTGTGTGTGTGTGTGTGTGTGTGTGTGTGCGTGCGGTCTTCATGCTTCGTTCATTTGCACACGTATGGCTGCTCATGGTCTGTGTGCGTGTGTGTGCGTGTGTGTGTGTGTGTGTGTGTGTGTGTGTGTGTGTGTGTATGTGTGCGTGTGTGTGTGTGCGTGTGTGACTGAATTAGAGTTCAGGGATGTTGAATATTTGAAGGTTCCTCTCTTTAGGAGTTCTGACTGATTTCTTTTTAAACTGGTCTTTTTGTTATTAAATAGATATTGAAATATCTTTTCACCACAGCGTCTGAGTGTGTCCATTTACTGTATGCATCCATCCCACCGTGCATGAGGAACTGGCTGTTCCAAAATTGTGGAAAAGAAATGGAAAACTGAATAAAAATATGTAACCCTGCAGCCGGGGTTATTGGACTCTACGCCTTTAGTAACTTAACTACATCATTAATAATATATACACTCACCGGCCACTTTATTAGGCACACCTGTTCAATTGCTTGTTAACACAAATAGCTAATCATCCAATCACATGGCAGCAACTCAATGCATTACGTCATCTAGACGTGGTGAAGACGACTTGCTGAAGTTCAAACCGAGCATCAGAATGGGGAAGAAAGGGGATTTAAGTGACTTTGAACGTGGCATGGTTGTTGGTGCCAGACGGGCTGGTCTGAGTATTAAACTGCTGATCTACTGGGATTTTCACGCACAACCATCTCTAGGGTTTACAGAGAATGGTCCCAACAAGAGAACAGATCCAGTGAGCGGCAGTTGTGTGGACGGAAATGCCTTGTTGATGTCAGAGGTCAGAGGAGAATGGGCAGAGTGGTTGGAGATGATAGAAAGGCAACAGGAACTCAAATAACCACTCGTTACAACCAAGGTATGCAGAATACCATCTGAACGCACAACACGTCCAACCTTGAAGCAGGTGAAGACCACCCGGTACTAGCAAGGTGTACCTAATAAAGTGGATACCACCCGGTACTAGCAAGGTGTACCTAATAAAGTGGATACCACCCGGTACTAGCAAGGTGTACTTAATAAAGTGAAGACCACCCGGTACTAGCAAGGTGTACCTAATAAAGTGGATACCACCCGGTACTAGCAAGGTGTACCTAATAAAGTGGATACCACCCGGTACTAGCAAGGTGTACCTAATAAAGTGGATACCACCCGGTACTAGCAAGGTGTACCTAATAAAGTGAAGACCACCCGGTACTAGCAAGGTGTACCTAATAAAGTGGATACCACCCGGTACTAGCAAGGTGTACCTAATAAAGTGAAGACCACCCGGTACTAGCAAGGTGTACCTAATAAAGTGGCCGGTGAGTGTATATACATACATGCATACATACATATACGCACACACACACACACACACACACACACACACACACACACACACACACACAGGTGCTGCACAGGTTACAGAGATGAACTAAGGAACAAAACATAAATTAACAACCACTGTGAAACAAACAACAGAAGAACAAAACTAAATCCCCACTAGGGAGCTCACTATCAGAAATCCCAATCCCGTTACCAACAGACAGTTAGTTCATCAGTACAACACATGTCCAACCAGACACTCAGTACCAATGCTGGCAAAGCAGTCTCAGTCTGAACCGTCATCATATCACAAGTAACTGCAGTCTTCTCCTCTCACAAACATCAGTAGCACACAGCTCATGCTGGCAATTACGGTACTTTCAGGTACTTAGCGCCTGATTGCTGCACTTTTTGTAAAATAGGTAGTTGAAGCTGTCTCAGTTTTGTCTGAGAGGAAGAGCCACAACGCCCTGATGACCATCCTGGAGGTTCAGATCAGAGCTACATCTCACAGCGTCTCCGTAACAGGAAGCCACTACTGATTGGGTTTGGTTATTGAGCAGCTTTCTGTTGTAGCTGGACAATATGGTTTAAATCAGTATCATGATATTAATAACACAATGCTACTGTATACATTTATATCACGGCAAATGACAACATAAGTAAAATGATCAAATGGATGCAATGCAGTAAACCGTGTTCCACTGTTACGCTTAATCAGACAGAACTCTTCCATTCTGTAAAAAACAAAACCAAAAATGATATTTTGGGGTTTCTAATTACAGTTTGCATGGAACCATTAATTTAGACGACAACATGTTTATAAAATTAAATCACAATATGATCACTATGAGGTAGGGCTGTGCGATACGGAGAAAATCAAATATTACGATATTCTCTACCAAATACCTCGATACCGATATTGCAACGATATTGTGAGGTTGACAATTGGTGCAATTACAAAATACTTACACAAGGGTATTTTCGATAAATACTCATCAGTAATGTGGTTATAATGTGTTATAAAGTGTTTAAAGGCAAATAATAGAACAGTCTAGAACAGTCTGGTAAGTTCAGAAAATCAATTTACTGTAATGCAGCCTTTAAAAACTGGAAAAGACAACACTTGCGCCATATTACGATATCTGAAATGGAAGATGATATCTAGTCTCATGTCACCATATCAATATAATATTGATATATTGCCCAGCCCTATTATGAGGATGGACTGTGATCCGATCAGCAAGGGATTGAACACCAGTGTAAATGCAAATGCGTTTTCAATCCACATACTACAACTACGTGGTCGGCAATACGTAACGCTACGGCTGTCCCGACTCCTCGTTTTCTGGGCTCTGGAGCTTCGGCAGTAATCAACAGTGAATATTGTAAGCTTCGGCTGTGTGTGTGCGAGTGTGGCCGTACCTCAAAGTCACGTGCGCGGGCCCTCTCCCCCTGAACGGCGGCGTTGTGAGGCTGACGTGTCCGTGTGTTACGTCCCGCTTCTCCGGCAGTGCCGTGGGTATAGTGCTGCCTCCGGAGGCTTCCTCTCAGACCGGTCAGACACAGCGATCAGAGACACATATTAATACCAGGTTAAATGTTTTCTAGATACGAGACCCATTTTAGTGCAGGTGTACGAGTCTTTAAGCTCAAGGAGACCTCAGCAGAGTCAACGAGTCCCAAACATGAAGGCCTGAAGTTGACGGTCATTTACTTAAAGACACATAGAGCTGAAAGGATTAGTTGATTAATCAGTTAGTCCATAACAAGGCTCTACATCTATTAAACATTAAACATACAGTATGAAGAAGACACAAGGGCAAACAAGGGCTATTATTTATCCAGACAGCTGCAGTACAAATATCAATACGGGGCAAATCCACAGTAGAGCTGCATCGATTAATCAATCTGTTGTCAACTTTTAAATGAATCACCAACTATTTTGATAATCAATTAATCGGTTTGAGTGATTTATTTAAAGAAAACAAAGTCTAAATTCTCTGATTGCAGCTTCTTAAATGTGAATATTGTCTGTTTTTTTTCCTCCTCTAAGACAGTTAACTGAATATATTTGAGTTGTGGACAAAACAAGACATTTGAAAACGTCATCTTTGGAAAAGCTGATCGACATTTTTCACCATATTATAGACCAAAAAAAAGGAATCAATTAATCAAGAAAATTAACGACAATGAAAATAATCGTTAGTTGCAACGCTAATCCAAAATATACCTGAATAAAATGCCAAACATATAAACAGGTTAACTGTAGGGATCATAGAACGGGTATTACAACAGCAAAGTCACTATATAAACCCATCCATATCTCCCTGGAAACAGATCTAATAACCAGCCTACTGTACATAAAATAAACTATATTCCTGACATTAAGTCAAGTTGAATGAAGAACGAAGAATATATAAATAAGTCGACTCGCTATCACTCATTGAACCCCCGTCACTCTCCGTTCCTCTGACTGCTGATGTGGATTCACTACGGCGGCGCTGGATGACGGGAGGCTGCAGGCTGATGAACATATCGCTCTTCTGCAGGTTTATGCTTGTTTAACGTGTGATTTGTTAAATGACTCTTATTGGCTTTTTACTCTAAGAGATTTTATTGCACTGATCTTAACGAGCACAGTTGTCAAAGCTGGAGAAATATGTATATGTATATGTATATATGCAACTTTCTCTTTTTTATAGGGCTGCAACTAACGATTATTTTCAATTATATATTTTTTATATTTATATATGTCAATTAATCTGTTAATGATTTTCTCTATTAATGGATTAGTTGTTTGGTCTATAAAATGTCAGAAAATGGTGAAAAATATCGATCAGTGTTTCCCAAAGTCCAAGAATGTCCTCAAATGTCTGAAAGATATTCAGTTTAGTGTCACAGAGGAGGAAAGAAACCAGAAAATATTCACATTTAAGACAATCGGAGAAATTAGACTTTATTTTCTTAAAAAATGACTCAAATAGATTATCAAAATAGTTGGCAGTTAATTTAATAGTTGACGACTGATGGATTAATCGTTGAAGCTTTAATATTTAAGATATTTATCAATACAACATTTGCTGGTTCCTGTGTTTCATAGCTCTTGAAATTTAATATTTTTTGGACTGTTTGTCAGACAAAAGGAGGAATTCAAAGACGTCAGCTTGAGCTCTCGGAACTTGTGAGGTCCAAACAATGAAGTGATCGATCGGATGGATTAACTGATTGGTCATAATAATTGCTAGTTGCAGCTTTATTAGTGTTCAATGTCTTAATTGGATATGATGTGATATTTCTGAGGTTAAAAAATTCACTTCCTATCAGAAATTGTGTGTACTATATATATTTAAAATTTACATTTAAGAAGCTGGAATTAGAGAATCTTTTATTTCTTTTCTTTAAAAATGACTCAAACCGATCGATGGCTTATCAAAATAGTTGGCGATTAATTTAATAGTTGACGACTAATTGGTCAATCGGTAAATCGTTGCAGCTCTACTGTTCTTTTGTGTACTATACACTGAATATTAATGGGTTATGGGTTTTTAGTCAGACAATACAAGACATGTAAAGACGTCACCTTGGGCTCTGAGATATTGGGATTTCAGTAGACATTTTATAAACCAAAACTTGATCACAAAACTAATCAGCAGATTAACTGATAATGAAAATAATCATTAGTTGCAGCCCTAATCCAAAATATACACAGGCTATGTTAATGGTAAGGATCATAGAACGGGTATTCGGACTACCCTTAAAATATAATAAACTGTATATATATATATATATATATATATATATATATATATAAAATAAACTGTATATATATATATATATATATATATATATATATATATATATATATATAAAATAAACTGTATATATATATATATATATATATATATATATATAATCCTGGGATTTTCTTCTTTTTTTTAAATAATAAAAAAAAAAAAAAAATGTATATACAGTTTATTTTTATATATATATATATATATAAAAATAAACTGTATATATATATATTTTTTTATTACTTTTATATATATATATATAAAAAAAAGAAACTGTATATATATATATATATATTTCTTTTTTTTTTAAAAGAATACATTCAGCACAGGATTAAAATCGATATTTTAAATATAATACAATATCATATATATCATATAATTTCTAGAGCAGCATAAGAAAAGTCACTATATAAACTCATTAATATCTAAATAAATCTAATAACTTGCCTATATAAAATAAATAATATTCCTGACATTAACCACGGAGTGAAGTTGAATTAAACACATTTTAATTAATCGATTAATGGAGAAAATAATCAATCAACAATGAAACTAATCATTTAGTTGTAGCCCTAATACAATTATGTGATCATGAAAATGGTTGTCTTTTAATATTGTAAGTTAAATTGATCAACTAAGTGTTTCAGCGTTAGTGTTAGAGACATGCCAGGACACTGGAGAGAAGCTATTTCATCTATGTAAAGCAGCCGTTAACTGCCTGCATGCTGCCGGTGTTCCCGGTGAGAGACGAAGCAGCAGAAGAGCAGAAGCAGCAACCTTGTGATGAAAAGCTTTAATGGCTCCCATTGTGTCCTCTGGCACAGTGCACGGCAAAAATGTGTGCTTAAGAAAGTGAAAACATCTGATTTCATATATTCTCCTCATTCCAACCTTTCCTCCTGAGATGTGAACGCCTCTCCCTCCTCTCCCTCTCCCTCTCTCTCTCTCTCTCTCTTTGTTTTTCCTATAGACACAGGGACTGCTGTGAGAATGTCAGAGGCCCCATCAGAAGCCCCTCCTGCGGTGCTGTGTGGTGGCCGGGCCCAGCAAGCCTCCCCATTACTGATTAATGGAACCACATCAGTTCCATTCAATTAAGACCCAGCGCCAGCCCCATGCGGTCCTCTCCCCAGGCCTGTCTGAGCTGCCTTTAGCTGCAACACACCAAGGACGCCGGCTGCTAACAAGCTCCCGTACAGGAGCCGATGGACCACCTGAAATCACTTTACTGTTAACCTACTTTCTGAAATATGTGTCGGATCTCCCTTCTAACTGTCGCTTTATGCCTCATCTGACTTGCCTTTGTGCTTGAAAGGTGCTATACCAATAAGATAGTAGAATAAAATGTACCCAGGATCTGAATTATTAACACATAGCTCCAGCTGCAGAGTGTTCGATGAGACGAAGAGAAATCGATTAGTAGACGTTAACATCACAGCTTCCGGTTCCTGGATCAGCCGTCCATCCTTCCATACGGTGGATTCAATCCATTATTAGGTCATTATTAAAACTAGAACTATCATATCCCATTTTCCTTTAAGCATTTCTCACATCATCAGCTGAGTTAACGGTACGTCTTTACAAAACGTCTGCTTCTGTAACATCAGATAAGAGCTAGAGACGAGCTCGGATGACGTATCGTCGCGACGGGCTGAAGCGTCCAGTGCGCATCACTGCTGTGACGCGTCTAACCGTTTCATGGTACGTGTCCACAGCCTCCGTGCTTTCCACGCTCCCCATTCATTGTCTTTGTAAGCAGCCGCGCAATGCATTCTGGTAGCGTGGCGTCGCGATTCGAGAAACAGAGCGTCACGACGCCCGCTCCTCATTTGCATAAAGTTGAGGGCTCGTCTACTTTATGTAAATCACGGGCGTCCGACGCGACTCGCCGCCTCTCCAAACTCCCGAGGATCTTTTAAAATAAACGTTGTTGATCCAAAATAAAGACAGATTCAGCAACATGGATTATTTCTCTCCTCAAATGTTTTCAGAAACACATTTCAGTGCGTCCAATCATGTGGGGAGAGCCAAGTCTAGGGACAGCACACCAAGCGTCCAATGTTGGGAAGCGTCGCGTCCCCTTGCGATAAAAAACGCCCCTGTGGACACGAACCATCAGACACGTGTCCACAGGCAGCTAGCACAGGTAGCACAGGTAGCACACCTAGCACAGGTAGAACACCTAGCACAGGTAGCACACCTAGCACAGGTAGCACACCTAGCACAGGTAGAACACCTGGCACAGGTAGCACAGGTAGCACACCTAGCACAGGTAGAACACCTGGCACAGGTAGCACACCTAGCACAGGTAGAACACCTAGCACAGGTAGAACACCTAGCACAGGTAGCACACCTAGCACAGGTAGAACACCTAGCACAGGTAGAACACCTAGCACAGGTAGCACACCTAGCACAGGTAGCACACCTAGCACAGGTAAAACGCCTAGCACAGGTAGCACAAGTAGCACACCTAGCACAGGTACAGGTAGCACAGGTAGCAGCTAGCACAGGTAGCACAGCTAAATCAGGTACAGGCAAGCACACCTAGCACAGGTAGCACAGGTAGCAGCTAGCACAGGTAGCACAGGTAGCACAGGTACAGGTAGCACAGGTACAGGTAAGCACACCTAGCACAGGTAGCACAGGTAGCGCAGGTAGCACAGCTAGCACAGGTAGCACAGGTAGCACACCTAGCACAGCTAGCACACCTAGCACAGGTAGCATTCTTACCTGAAACCAGGTGTTTGTAATCCTTTACAGAAACGCCCAGATCCAGATTAAATGCTGGTTCTTATAGACCTTCTGATGGACCTTTAGCAGCAGCTCAGATGCTGGTTCTTATAGACCTTCTGATGGACCTTTAGCAGCAGTTCAGATGTTGGTTCTTATAGACCGTCTGATGGACCTTTAGCAGCAGTTCAGATGTTGGTTCTTATAGACCGTCTGATGGACCTTTAGCAGCAGTTCAGATGTTGGTTCTTATAGACCGTCTGATGGACCTTTAGCAGCAGTTCAGATGCTGGTTCTTATAGACCGTCTGATGGACCTTTAGCAGCAGTTCAGATGCTGGTTCTTATAGACCTTCTGATGGACCTTTAGCAGCAGTTCAGATGTTGGTTCTTATAGACCTTCTGATGGACCTTTAGCAGCAGTTCAGATGCTGGTTCTTATAGACCTTCTGATGGACCTTTAGCAGCAGTTCAGATGTTGGTTCTTATAGACCTTCTGATGGACCTTTAGCAGCAGTTCAGATGCTGGTTCTTATAGACCTTCTGATGGACCTTTAGCAGCAGTTCAGATGTTGGTTCTTATAGACCGTCTGATGGACCTTTAGCAACAGCTCAGATGCTGGTTCTTATAGACCTTCTGATGGACCTTCAGCAGCAGTTCAGATGTTGGTTCTTATAGACCGTCTGATGGACCTTCAGCAGCAGTTCAGATGCTGGTTCTTATAGACCGTCTGATGGACCTTTAGCAGCAGTTCAGATGTTGGTTCTTATAGACCTTCTGATGGACCTTCAGCAGCAGTTCAGATGCTGGTTCTTATAGACCTTCTGATGGACCTTTAGCAGCAGCTCAGATGCTGGTTCTTATAGACCTTCTGATGGACCTTCAGCAGCAGTTCAGATGTTGGTTCTTATAGACCTTCTGATGGACCTTCAGCGGCAGTTCAGATGTTGGTTCTTATAGACCTTCTGATGGACCTTTAGCAGCAGTTCAGATGCTGGTTCTTATAGACCTTCTGATGGACCTTTAGCAGCAGTTCAGATGCTGGTTCTTATAGACCGTCTGATGGACCTTTAGCAGCAGCTCAGATGCTGGTTCTTATAGACCTTCTGATGGACCTTTAGCAGCAGTTCAGATGTTGGTTCTTATAGACCTTCTGATGGACCTTTAGCAGCAGTTCAGATGTTGGTTCTTATAGACCGTCTGATGGACCTTTAGCAGCAGTTCAGATGCTGGTTCTTATAGACCGTCTGATGGACCTTTAGCAGCAGTTCAGATGTTGGTTCTTATAGACCGTCTGATGGACCTTTAGCAGCAGTTCAGATGCTGGTTCTTATAGACCGTCTGATGGACCTTTAGCAGCAGTTCAGATGCTGGTTCTTATAGACCTTCTGATGGACCTTTAGCAGCAGTTCAGATGTTGGTTCTTATAGACCTTCTGATGGACCTTTAGCAGCAGTTCAGATGCTGGTTCTTATAGACCTTCTGATGGACCTTTAGCAGCAGTTCAGATGTTGGTTCTTATAGACCTTCTGATGGACCTTTAGCAGCAGTTCAGATGCTGGTTCTTATAGACCTTCTGATGGACCTTTAGCAGCAGTTCAGATGTTGGTTCTTATAGACCGTCTGATGGACCTTTAGCAACAGCTCAGATGCTGGTTCTTATAGACCTTCTGATGGACCTTCAGCAGCAGTTCAGATGTTGGTTCTTATAGACCGTCTGATGGACCTTCAGCAGCAGTTCAGATGCTGGTTCTTATAGACCGTCTGATGGACCTTCAGCAGCAGTTCAGATGTTGGTTCTTATAGACCTTCTGATGGACCTTCAGCAGCAGTTCAGATGCTGGTTCTTATAGACCTTCTGATGGACCTTTAGCAGCAGCTCAGATGCTGGTTCTTATAGACCTTCTGATGGACCTTCAGCAGCAGTTCAGATGTTGGTTCTTATAGACCTTCTGATGGACCTTCAGCAGCAGTTCAGATGTTGGTTCTTATAGACCTTCTGATGGACCTTTAGCAGCAGTTCAGATGCTGGTTCTTATAGACCTTCTGATGGACCTTTAGCAGCAGTTCAGATGCTGGTTCTTATAGACCGTCTGATGGACCTTTAGCAGCAGCTCAGATGCTGGTTCTTATAGACCTTCTGATGGACCTTTAGCAGCAGTTCAGATGTTGGTTCTTATAGACCTTCTGATGGACCTTTAGCAGCAGTTCAGATGTTGGTTCTTATAGACCGTCTGATGGACCTTTAGCAGCAGTTCAGATGCTGGTTCTTATAGACCGTCTGATGGACCTTTAGCAGCAGCTCAGATGCTGGTTCTTATAGACCGTCTGATGGACCTTCAGCAGCAGTTCAGATGTTGGTTCTTATAGACCGTCTGATGGACCTTTAGCAGCAGTTCAGATGCTGGTTCTTATAGACCGTCTGATGGACCTTTAGCAGCAGTTCAGATGTTGGTTCTTATAGACCTTCTGATGGACCTTTAGCAGCAGTTCAGATGTTGGTTCTTATAGACCTTCTGATGGACCTTCAGCAGCAGTTCAGATGCTGGTTCTTATAGACCGTCTGATGGACCTTCAGCAGCAGCTCAGATGCTGGTTCTTATAGACCGTCTGATGGACCTTTAGTAGCAGTTCAGATGCTGGTTCTTATAGACCTTCTGATGGACCTTTAGCAGCAGCTCAGATGCTGGTTCTTATAGACCTTCTGATGGACCTTTAGCAGCAGCTCAGATGCTGGTTCTTATAGACCTTCTGATGGACCTTCAGCAGCAGTTCAGATGTTGGTTCTTATAGACCTTCTGGATGGACCTTTAGCAGCAGTTCAGATGCTGGTTCTTATAGACCTTCTGATGGACCTTTAGCAGCAGTTCAGATGTTGGTTCTTATAGACCTTCTGATGGACCTTTAGCAGCAGTTCAGATGCTGGTTCTTATAGACCTTCTGATGGACCTTTAGCAGCAGTTCAGATGCTGGTTCTTATAGACCTTCTGATGGACCTTTAGCAGCAGTTCAGATGTTGGTTCTTATAGACCGTCTGATGGACCTTTAGCAGCAGTTCAGATGCTGGTTCTTATAGACCTTCTGATGGACCTTTAGCAGCAGTTCAGATGTTGGTTCTTATAGACCTTCTGATGGACCTTTAGCAGCAGTTCAGATGTTGGTTCTTATAGACCTTCTGATGGACCTTTAGCAGCAGTTCAGATGCTGGTTCTTATAGACCGTCTGATGGACCTTTAGCAGCAGTTCAGATGCTGGTTCTTATAGACCGTCTGATGGACCTTTAGCAGCAGTTCAGATGTTGGTTCTTATAGACCGTCTGATGGACCTTTAGCAGCAGTTCAGATGTTGGTTCTTATAGACCTTCTGATGGACCTTTAGCAGCAGTTCAGATGTTGGTTCTTATAGACCTTCTGATGGACCTTTAGCAGCAGTTCAGATGCTGGTTCTTATAGACCTTCTGATGGACCTTTAGCAGCAGTTCAGATGCTGGTTCTTATAGACCGTCTGATGGACCTTCAGCAGCAGTTCAGATGCTGGTTCTTATAGACCGTCTGATGGACCTTCAGCAGCAGTTCAGATGTTGGTTCTTATAGACCGTCTGATGGACCTTCAGCAGCAGTTCAGATGTTGGTTCTTATAGACCGTCTGATGGACCTTCAGCAGCAGTTCAGATGCTGGTTCTTATAGACCTTCTGATGGACCTTTAGCAGCAGTTCAGATGTTGGTTCTTATAGACCGTCTGATGGACCTTCAGCAGCAGTTCAGATGTTGGTTCTTATAGACCGTCTGATGGACCTTTAGCAGCAGTTCAGATGCTGGTTCTTATAGACCGTCTGATGGACCTTTAGCAGCAGTTCAGATGCTGGTTCTTATAGACCTTCTGATGGACCTTTAGCAGCAGTTCAGATGTTGGTTCTTATAGACCTTCTGATGGACCTTTAGCAGCAGTTCAGATGCTGGTTCTTATAGACCTTCTGATGGACCTTTAGCAGCAGTTCAGATGCTGGTTCTTATAGACCGTCTGATGGACCTTTAGCAGCAGTTCAGATGCTGGTTCTTATAGACCTTCTGATGGACCTTTAGCAGCAGTTCAGATGCTGGTTCTTATAGACCTTCTGATGGACCTTTAGCAGCAGTTCAGATGTTGGTTCTTATAGACTTTCTGATGGACCTTTAGCAGCAGTTCAGATGTTGGTTCTTATAGACCTTCTGTAGGACCTTTAGCAGCAGTTCAGATGCTGGTTCTTATAGACCTTCTGATGGACCTTTAGCAGCAGTTCAGATGTTGGTTCTTATAGACCGTCTGATGGACCTTTAGCAGCAGTTCAGATGCTGGTTCTTATAGACCTTCTGATGGACCTTTAGCAGCAGTTCAGATGTTGGTTCTTATAGACCTTCTGATGGACCTTTAGCAGCAGTTCAGATGTTGGTTCTTATAGACCTTCTGATGGACCTTCAGCAGCAGTTCAGATGCTGGTTCTTATAGACCGTCTGATGGATCTTCAGCAGCAGTTCAGATGTTGGTTCTTATAGACCTTCTGATGGACCTTTAGCAGCAGTTCAGATGTTGGTTCTTATAGACCTTCTGATGGACCTTTAGCAGCAGTTCAGATGCTGGTTCTTATAGACCTTCTGATGGACCTTTAGCAGCAGTTCAGATGTTGGTTCTTATAGACCTTCTGATGGACCTTTAGCAGCAGTTCAGATGCTGGTTCTTATAGACCTTCTGATGGACCTTTAGCAGCAGTTCAGATGTTGGTTCTTATAGACCGTCTGATGGACCTTTAGCAGCAGTTCAGATGCTGGTTCTTATAGACCTTCTGATGGACCTTTAGCAGCAGTTCAGATGTTGGTTTTTATAGACCTTCTGATGGACCTTTAGCAGCAGTTCAGATGTTGGTTCTTATAGACCTTCTGTAGGACCTTTAGCAGCAGTTCAGATGCTGGTTCTTATAGACCTTCTGATGGACCTTTAGCAGCAGTTCATATGCTGGTTCTTATAGACCTTCTGATGGACCTTTAGCAGCAGTTCAGATGTTGGTTCTTATAGACCTTCTGTAGGACCTTTAGCAGCAGTTCAGATGCTGGTTCTTATAGACCTTCTGATGGACCTTTAGCAGCAGTTCAGATGCTGGTTCTTATAGACCTTCTGATGGACCTTTAGCAGCAGTTCAGATGCTGGTTCTTATAGACCGTCTGATGGACCTTTAGCAGCAGTTCAGATGTTGGTTCTTATAGACCGTCTGATGGACCTTTAGCAGCAGTTCAGATGCTGGTTCTTATAGACCTTCTGATGGACCTTTAGCAGCAGTTCAGATGCTGGTTCTTATAGACCTTCTGATGGACCTTTAGCAGCAGTTCAGATGTTGGTTCTTATAGACCGTCTGATGGACCTTTAGCAGCAGTTCAGATGCTGGTTCTTATAGACCTTCTGATGGACCTTTAGCAGCAGTTCAGATGCTGGTTCTTATAGACCTTCTGTAGGACCTTTAGCAGCAGTTCAGATGCTGGTTCTTATAGACCTTCTGATGGACCTTTAGCAGCAGTTCAGATGCTGGTTCTTATAGACCTTCTGATGGACCTTTAGCAGCAGTTCAGATGCTGGTTCTTATAGACCTTCTGATGGACCTTTAGCAGCAGTTCAGATGTTGGTTCTTATAGACCTTCTGATGGACCTTTAGCAGCAGTTCAGATGTTGGTTCTTATAGACCTTCTGATGGACCTTTAGCAGCAGTTCAGATGCTGGTTCTTATAGACCGTCTGATGGACCTTCAGCAGCAGTTCAGATGTTGGTTCTTATAGACCTTCTGATGGACCTTTAGCAGCAGTTCAGATGCTGGTTCTTATAGACCTTCTGATGGACCTTTAGCAGCAGTTCAGATGCTGGTTCTTATAGACCTTCTGATGGACCTTAGCAGCAGTTCAGATGTTAGCTAAACCAGCTAACCTCAGCAGCTCCATCATTCTGTTATTAGCAGTGATGGAGAGCTGAAGCTTCATGAAGCTTTCCAGCTAATTGGTTCATTAAAGGGTTAATTTCATTTCTCTCATCTTCATGTGAACATGAAACCCCCTGCTGGCCAAAGAGAGTAAAGCAGGCTGATCTGATCTGAACCATGTGATCAGTAAAGGCTGCTGGGAATCACTATAAACAATAAAAGAATATATATTACCATGTCATCCATTTATATCTATAGAATATAAATAATATAGTGGGTTATTCTATGTTTATTATTTCGAATTTCTTAATGCTAGTTGTAGCAGTCAGGTATATTTATAGTGTTTTCCAATATTATTTATATTTTGTATTCTATGGATATATTTCTCTAATGTTGTTCCTGTGCTTTTTATTTATTGTTCCGGTGCACTGGATAACCTGCTGCTGGAACACAATCAGTTCCCAATTTGGGATCAATAAAGTACATCTATCTATCAATCTATCTATCTATCTATCTATCTATCTATCCATCCATCCATCCATCCATCCATCCATCCATCCATCCATCTATCTATCTATCTATTTATAGTGAAACAGTCGTCGGCTTCCTCCAACAATCCTACTATAAAATGTATAAAAAGAAAAACGCAGAAGTTAAAATATAGAATAAATATAGGTTAAATGTTGACAGCAGTCTTTTTGAATGAATTCCTTATTTTGTTCTTAAACCACAATAGTCGTTTTACACTTGTGTCTGTTTTCCTCCACATGGCCGGTAAACCTATACGTTCATTGAATGTAGTAATGTAATGTGCAATGTATTACAATGTTTAATTATTTATTATATTTTACTGTATTTCTTTTATCTAGTTTAAAGTAGAATAGTTGGTATGTATATAGAGATTTTTCTAAATACCGTGTTTTTTGTACTTACCTCGTGTCGTTAAACTGAATCGCCCTTCTGTTATAAATAAAGTTGTCTGAATCTGTATCTAATATAATGTATATAAAATAAATATACTATAAATATAATGCTGTGGTAGACTGGTGTACGGTAGTTATAAAATTAATAATAATACATCCTGTGTTGGAAAAACTATATATAGTTGATTATTATAGTGCTAGATATTACATTGGGAATTAAATTTATTTTTGACTTATTTCTTGAACAGATATTTGATTGTATTTTAATCATATTATTATGTTTGATCAGTTATTCCTGACTGGCGTGTAAATTCTAATTCATAGTGTAAATATGAACATGAAATACTGATGCATTCAAGAGCTTTTGCTAATTTTGTTTAATGAAAAATACAGTTTATATTCAGCTTTTTAAAAGTCTTAAAAAACATTTCCAATAATAGTCCCAGTTTATCACGCGATGTCTCCGGGTTTAACGTGACTTACAAGAATTAAATCAACTCATATCCTTTAACTATTTAGTATTTTACAGTAAAATCACATCCTGTTTTCACCCAGCTTCCTGTGTTTTATTCAGTATTATTAATAAATAA